>NW_023270277.1:3695930-3696198 GCF_011800145.1 Mirounga leonina
CCGTGAGACCGTGGGACCGGGGGGCCCGTGAGAGCCAGGCTGACCTGCGTGGGACTGGGGGGCCCGTGAGACCGTGGGAGCGGGGGGCCCATGAGACCCGGGCTGAGCTGCGTGGGAGCGGGGGCCCGTGAGACCCGGGCTGAGCTGTGTGGGAGCGGGGGGCCCGTGAGACCCGGGCTGACCTGCGTGGGACCGGGGGGGCCCGTGAGACCCGGGCTGACCTGCGTGGGACCGGGGGGCCCGTGAGACCCGGGCTGACCTGCGTGGG
>NW_023270277.1:3696208-3772363 GCF_011800145.1 Mirounga leonina
CCGGGGGGCCCGTGAGACCCGGGCTGACCTGCGTGGGACCTGGGGGCTCGTGAGACCGTGGGAGCGGGGGGCCCGTGAGACCCGGGCTGACCTGCGTGGGACCGGGGGGCACGGCAGATGTGTACAAACATGTCTGGAGGGCCAGGAGCTACAGAGAACAGCCAACACAGGCATGTGTTGGGGAAGGGCCACCTGGCGTGTCTACTCAGGCTAGGCGGTGGTATGGCCCTCAAGGCCTGGGAGGTTTGGGGTTTGCCCACAGAACGGTATGACCCAGGGCAGGCTGCCATTCCAGACCTCGATCTACCAAGCAGCACCTAGAGACCCAGCGTGTGTCCATCTAGTGACACAGCTTCCTTCCCCAGGGGCCTCCCCTGCGCACCAGGGCGGGGACAGAAAGGACACGGAAGGCTGTGAGCATTCCGGCCGGGCCTAGAAAGCGCACGCTGTTTTTGCCTGCCTTCCACCGGCGGGAGCCTTCACTTGGCTCCAACCCCATCGCCAAGGAGGCCTGGAAAGGCCAGTGTCCTTGTTCCTCGGGAGGACGTGGGAGTGGACAGCACCAATCCGGTCTCCGTCAGTCTTTCCTCTGGCCCCTCCTGCAGAACATGCAAAACCGCTCCCCAAGGGAGACACCCCGATTTTCCCACCGTTTGCTTTCCATCAGGCTCAGACGTGATCTTGTTTTGACAAAAGAGACTAAACTACAAATTGTCTGCCTCCTACCACATACACTAGGACAGGAGAAACACAGGATAGCCGAAGGGCTGGGGTGAGAGACACACAGCCACCAGGGCATCAGGACAAGGCTGAAGTCCCACTGACAGGACACACTGGAGATCGCCCACCGTGGGCAGAGGTGTCTGGAGGGGCCCGTGCGCCCTCCCTGGGAGGATGTCCCTCGTCCCTCCTCCCTCCTCCATGCCCTCCAGACCCTGCTCCGTGGAAACCCTTCCTCCTTGAGGCTTTGCCGGCCATACCTGTGATCAGGAGGTCTGTATAGTCTCCAAATCCAGCCTCTGACTGGAGAAAGATCAGAGATCGAAGAACTTTTTCTTAAGCCTTGCACAGTGAAAGACATTTTTTTTTTTTAATGGGCTTATGGATTTTTTTGGCAAGAAATGATCCCAAAAATTCAGTTGACTTTTCTGATTTGCTACTAGTCGGTTAACTTTTCTAAAACTATGACCACATTTTCCCAAGGTATGCACCTCAAACTTGCTTTATTTCTTTCCTTTATCCCTTTGTCTTTCTCTTCGGACTCCATATCTCTACTCTGAGACTAATGATAATCATAGATGAAGATACATTTTTAACATGACCTTTCACCAAGTCACTGTATTCAATTTAGAAGTTTCCCTGAGATTTTGTTACTCAGAGCCTTTTAGGTTCCAGCTCTTGTGTTTTAGGGTATGGAACCGCTTAGGTTTCCAACCTGCAATCCTTTGAATTTCTGGATTCTCTCTAGCCCTTTTCACTTCTTTTGCAAATTGGCTAATTTGTTCATCTTTCTCTTTAATAATATTTTTGTTATAAACTATTTCCAACATGTGGAAAAGTTGGAAGAATTTTACAATGAAACCCCAGATACTCAGCATCTAGAGTCCACCATTAACTGTTTATCTATCTGATACATCACATATCTACCCACTTTGACGACTTCTTGCCTGAACTCACCTCTCTCACCCGATGTGTGCTAAACACGGCCAGTGACAGTCAGCACACCCGAGTGCTCTGGTCTCTCCAACCGTCTCGCTTTGAGCTGCAGGCTGAGTCATGCACACCTGGCTCCCAGACCCCACAGGGGAGTGTTCACCAGGTAACGTGCCGTTGCACAGCTTGCCCCCATCTTCCTGGTCTCTGATATCCACTTTCTGCTACTTAAGTAGTATCACCAAGGGCACATACATTACTTTTTAAATTCCAGTAGCACTGCATTACAATATACGACGTTCCAGCAACTCAACAATGCTGCAGGAAAAGACAAGGACATAAAAGGAGAAATCGTGGCCATCCCTAAGCCTCAACGGAAGTTTCTTGCTGGCTCATGGCATGGTTTAGTACATCTCAGATGCCTTTCTTGGCTCCGTTTTTAGAGCCGTTCTATCAAGGGTGGTGGCTTCTTCCATCTCGTGGCACCTTCAAAGACAACACCTGGAAGGCAGGACAGCGTATCTCATGGCCAGGCGAAGATGGGGTACATATCATTTTGGCCAAAATCCCGACTCTACTATAAGAGGGGCTGGGAAATAGTCTCCTTCTTTCTGTGTGCCCAAGAAGAGGAAATCAGTTTGCTGCGTAGCTTAGTGTCCCAGGGCCACCATAAGAAAGTCTTGCGAACTTGGTGACACGAAACAACAGAAATTTATTCTCTCACAGTTCTGGAGACCAGATGTCTAAAATCAAGGTGTTGTGGGGTGTGCTCCCTCCAGAGGCTCTCGGGGAGAGCCTGTTGCATACATTTCTGTTAGCTTCTTGTGGGAACCAGCAACCCATGGCATCCCTCGACTCATGGACGCATCATCCCAATCTCTGCCACCTTCTCCCTGTCTGTGTCTCTTCTTTTCTTGTAAGGACATCAGTCATATAGGATAAGACTAATGACTTGATTTGATTTCGTCTGCCTAGATCTGATCTCCAAATAATCTCACACTCACAGGATTTCAATGTATCTTTTGGGGGGCACATTTCGACCCACAACAGTGAGCACCTGACTAGTCTCATCACAGATTCCAAGAAGAATTCCTCCTCTACCTGAAAGAATTTGCCCTGGAAGCCAAGCTGGGAATAGGACGTGAACATTACAGGAGGCAGCCGGTTCCCTGCGCCACCCTAACTCAAAAAGGAAACTTTTTTAAGCTGAAATGGATAGGTCCCTGAGGAGCACTGTTTTCTGTGATTTCTACTAAATTGTCACTCATAGGTGGTTTTAGGGCAGAATGAACGTCTCTGTTGTGTGTGTACCTTATCTGTAAGGTAGAGGAATTCCCATAAAGGTGTTTGACCACTCCTAGCAGAATGGTGGGGTAACCATGCTGGGTCATACAGATCTTTGTCAGATTTCTAGCATCTCTCAGGGTCGGGGAATGGAAATCTGGGCAAGGAAGAGCACCATAGCCCTTTTATCCTTTATCTTAAAAAAAAACAAAAACAAAAAAAAAAAAACAGAAAACAAACCCTAAACGTCTATAATTTCCCCTCCCCAATCGTCTGTGAAGCCACATCCCTAGCTGAGCATCCCATCTCTGCAAACTGTAGTGGGGCAGGGTCCCACATTGGGAAGTCACTGCTGTCACATTCTGAGTGTCTGCGTTCGGTGGTTACTTCATTCCACAAACATCTATGGAGCGACCAGCATGGAGCTCACGAGGACTGCTGTCTCCGTGTCAACAGCCGGAGCAGACTGAAGAGCAGGCACCAGCAGGCACCAGCCTGGTGTCTCAGCGCCCTGATACCACGAGTGTTTGCCGAACATATGAATAGATGAATCGGTGAATCAATAAATAGATAATTTTCAAGAAGTGGAATGTTTGCTTTAATAGGATCCACTAGAAATAATTAGGTCAGATGCTCCGTTATGCTCCAACAAAACCAGTAAAACCCAGGAACAGATTCTCCTAATAAAAGCCTTTCTGCCTTAACTGATATATATATATATTTTTTTTTTTTACTTTAGAAGAGCCATAATGCAGGCAGTTTCAATCAACGAAATAGATATAATGATGATATTTTCCAAAACTATTATCAGGATACATATTTGACACAATAGATAGATTGCAAATTATAAATGTCGAAATTCTACCAATGTATACAAATTGTATCGCCCCATCTTTGTAGAAGGCGATTTGGCTGTAAGTACCAAAATCTATTGAAAATGTTAAGCACTTTGACCTAATAGTTGTACTGCTGGGAATCCACCCAAAGAAATAATCCAAAGTATTGAACATGCTTTTTGAACCGGTATTTATGGCAACATTGTGTTTGACAGTGAAAAATTTGGAACAGTCTAAATGTCCAACAATAGGGAAATAACTAAGAAAATTACGGGATGTGATTATGCAGTCTTTAAAATAATGTTTTTAATGAATTTGTAATAATAATGTGGAAAGAATTTATATTACAATAAAAGAACAGGAGGCAAAATTATAGTATGATGATATCCATATTAAATATCAATAAATCTATGCATAAGACTCTGAATGGCAACACACAAAAATGTCAATAGCTGTTGTTTCTGGAGTGCGAGACTTGAGTGGTTTAAAAATTTCTTCTTCTCCTGGCTTTTCTTTATTTTTCAGATTTATCGTACTGAGTATTTTGTAACGGGAAACATAATAAGCACTTAGAAATAAAGGCACAAATGAGGTGAAAAATTAAATTACATTAAATGTTACATTTATGGAAAAGAGTATCATAAAATTATCACTGCCTTGGAAAACTCAAAGAATGAGTTTACTGTGCATACAGGGGCTAAATTGAACTAATAAAACAGTTGGATGCCGTGATTTCTGAATGTTCACAGGCTCTGATTAATTTGCAGGGGCCTGTGCACAGGACAGACAGTGAGCCGTTGGCACTGACAGGCCGCCTCTGGGGCCAGACTGGTATATCCTCCAGAGAGCTCCATCTCTGCATGCTCCATCAGCTGTCCCTCCCCAGGTCAGTTCTGCCAGCTTCCAGGAGCTCCGACAAGATAAATGCTGGCCGGAGAGGAGGAAGCTGCGTGACAGCCACTGAATTCACACAGGTCACTTAGAAAGGAAAGGAGTTTAACAACATTAACATCAGAGCAGCTATTTTAATGTCAATCTCCTTCCCCAAGGGGTGGGAAAAACATACTCTCTCATGTGTTATTTGGAGTGGATTCTTTACCTGGCGAAATGTCGCTCAGGGAGGCCTCGCGCCACACACTGATCGTGTCCGAGAAGAATTTTATTTCCTGCCAGGTGTTGTGATGGAAGAGACATCGCCTCCTGTTCTCTTCTTCTTTTCGTTAAAATATTAATATCTCGTCTATGTCGGATACCAAATATCAAGAGAAGATCACTAAATATGTCTGTAAAAAAAAAAGAAGGAACACCCTCACAGCCTGACCATTTGTCATGCTTGCCCCCCACATAAGCTGATAACATTTCTTTTATAATTTTTTTAATAAAAGGTCATTTGTTTTTCCTGAAAAACAAACACACAAAACTATCAGGCTGGGCACCGTTCTGAGGATTAAAACAAGCACCGCACGCAGAGCTTACCAGGAGCACAGGGGACGTCCGAACTCCCGCAGTGCTGGGTTTTCACACGGGGGGCGAGGCGGCAGAGGTAAAGGAAGGTAGCATGTCTGGTGGTTTAGGAAAGAGAACACGCGGCGATGTCAGATTTCCAGCGGGACTTACAGGTCAGTGATAAGAGAAGAGTTTGAAAATATTTGGGTCCTAAATGTTCCCTATACTTTTGCTTGCAGCTCCTTGGAGAATGATTTAGCCGTTCACGGAGTTCGGGGCAACGTGTTCCTGACCCTGGGCTCCACGCTGTGCCACACCGCGGGCAGGCTCGCCAAGCCACCCTCCTTCTGCTGCGCAGTGAAAGAACCAGCCCAGCAGCGATGAGCAATCCACTCAATCCTTGTCTGCCGTGGTAACAAACTCAACTGGCAGAAGCTGTTTTCCCCGCGTCTGTAACTCCTGTCTTTCTCTTTTAAGAACCTTGAAAATTCTTTGAATGTCAAGCCCTTCCTTGATTATCTTCCTGCATAATGAAGGCGGTTTTCTGCTTTGAATGGTTAAACCTGAACTCACATTTTGACAGGTTACAACTTTTGGAAAAATCTCTGCATTAAGCAATGGTCAATAAGAAACATACAGACAATATTTGGGCTGAGATTTTGCCAGTTTGGATGACCTCTTAATGAGTCAGCCAAGCTTTGCACAAATATGGGATCTGCGTCCATTTCTGCGAATCTCTTCTGAGTCTCCTGGCTTCTTGGAGGTACCTCTGCAGAAGGCAGTGGGGGGCGGGGGGTTGCAGTCAGAAGTCAGGGCCTCACGTATATGAGGACTCAAAGACTTTTTCTCCAAAGTGGGCTTCCTGCTGATTGATACCAAGGTCATTCATTATGCAGAATCATTAGTCACATCACATTACTTCTGCAATCAGGCTTTGGATGATCAGTCTTAAACTTAAAAAAAAAAATACAATTCTCAAAAGACACAAAAGAGACGATACATTTGTCTGGCCCTTTATACTTCTGTCGTGTTCCTCACTTGCCTCATCTTTTCTATACCTAAAGACGCTGCTCTGTTTTATGTCCTTGGCATTTTCTCTTGGTAATTACTACTGCCTTTCAAATGGCCATCCTGTCTCTAGGCCCTGTGTTTTCTAGAAGTGTCTGAAGTTCTGACTGCCACAGCCAGGTACTTGGACTCTCCGAGGACCCCACAGACCCGGCTGCTCAAACTCCATGCCCCTCCGGCTGGCACCGAAAGCTTCCTGCATTTGCTTCCCTTTGTCTTGTCTGCTCCCCAGATGCGAGCTTCAAAAGGGCGTGGGCTCCCAGTCTGCTGTCTGCCTTCTCGGAGTCCCTCACCACGGCGACCTAAGATCAGGTCCTTAGCTCCTCCGGCGCTGATGCCCAGGGGAAGGCTGGAAACAACAGTGTCATTTGCCAACGTACGAATTTGTCAGTACAGGATTCATCAACGATGAAATGAAATGCCCCTTTCTATCCACAAGGCCAAAGACGTTTTCCATCGTTGCTTTAGGAAGTGTCCAGCTCTGCACCAGGGGCGGGGCGGGGGGTGGTGGGCAGGGGGGTAGACGGGGGGCTGTCCGGGCTGCTGTGTGGGGTCCCTGCCTGCACGCTGAGCGCCGCAACGCGTGGGCCCAGAGCAATGCCACACTAGCTCCTTCCTCCTCCTCGCAGGAGGCACCCCAGCCCGGGGAACAGAGAGGGGGTCTGGCCTCGCCGTTGCCTTGGAGACAGGCTGGTGGGGCGCCTCTTTCCCTTCATGAACAGGCCCGTCCATTTGCAGCGGATTTGCTCCTCCATCCCTCCTGCTATTTATGCCTCTTAAGCAGACCCTAAAAACCTTCCCCTATTTGTAAAGAAGAATAAGAATGACCTTTTGTGAGGCCTCTGGCGTTAAAATCCTAACAGATAATGTGCAGTTTCGATAGTAATGCCAATTCGCAAGAGCCCCATGGCAGCACATTTTTCTGGTCTCCGTGGATGGCGAGGATTTGTAATCATGTATTTTCTGCCTCTTCCATCCCCGCATTTCTTCCTTTCCTTCATGTCCCACCGTCAAAGCTTTACTGCCACTTGGCTTGTCTATGATCTCGGGGCTGTGATCAGATATCCAGACCCCTTCTGTGGGTTTAAACAGACGTCACCAGTGCCCAGACTAGGGGGTTCACAGAGCTCTTCCCCCAACACGATAAATGAAGAGAAAACAGGGCACAGAAGACATTGCTTTATAAATGGTGAAGCATGATTTATGCTGGGAGAAGTGTTACAAGAAGAAACCCCCCCAGCATTTCTGATACCCAATACCCTCATTTTTCACAACAGAATGCTGAACAATTTTATTTTATTTATTTTTAAAATTTTGTTTATATATTTATTTGAGGGACAGGAGGAGCAGAGGGAGAAGAAGACTCTCCAGTAGACTGCCCGCTGAGCGCAGAACCCCAAGCGGGGCTTGATCTCAGAACCCTGAAATCATGACCTGAGGCAAAATCAAGAGCCTGATGCTAAACCGACGGAGCCACCCATGTGCCCCAAATATTGAGCATTTGAAATGTGATTTCCATCTTACCAAACGTATTCCAGACCTTTATTTTATTTAATCTCATTCAACTCTCTGGGGTCTGCGGTGCCGAGACTCTTCCTCCCCACACCCCTGGTGGCTGTGTGTGACCACAGTAAGTGAATGGTTCTCCAAACGGATTCTAAGCAGAGCTGATGTTTGCCTCTTGCAGACCAGGACACTGGAGAAGCAGGCCCAGCCCATTCTTCTCTCCCCTTCTGTTGGCTTTCTGCAGGGATGGCGAGGCCCCAAGCCCCGGTGGAATCACCCGGTAGAAGGCCACTCCATCCCCTCCGTCTGGGCACAGCACTCTCTGAGATGGGTGACACAGCCCTGCCTGCTGCAGAAAGATGCTTGGCCCGTTGTCCCTTTGTCTGGCTCTGGATGCAGGCGTGAGTCAAGGAGATAGAGCTTGTGGGACAGAATGCCCTTCCTCTTACAGACACGTGTTCCTGTTTGTAGACTGGTTTGCTTTATTTTTAATCAGCATTCCCCCTACCTCATGTGTATTTTGTTCCCCTAGACCAGCCTATCCCCACTGTTCGGGGTCATTTTTCCTGAAATGGCAAATCCTCAGTGTGTAGCTACGTTTCTACAGGTAGAGGAGAGGCAAGAGAGGGTGGGATGAACAAGGCATTAGGGGCTGACTTGCCACCACCACAGTCCAGAATACTTGTAATGGGTGTGTTTTACTTTTCACAAGCCCACCGGACAGGTGCGTGTTTGAGCCAGTTTTGAGGTTGACCTCACACTGCGCATGGACCCACCGTGAGAGGCGGCCGTAAGAGGGCTGGTTTTCTGAGCCAGGGGTAGGCATGTGGGAGGGAGCAGGGCAGCAAATCCTGGCAGGGGATGAAGGAGGGTGCACAGAGGAGGGGAAGGGAGAGAGGCAGAGAGACCAGAGACAACGGACCTGCACGGTGTAAGGGAAGGATGCTTGGTGAGCGTCACTGGGGCCGGACTATGCTGCCTTCACCTGAGCTGCCTTATGGCTTCCCTGCGGGAGGAAAGGAGCCCCTCTGCGTGGCTGCAGGAGGCTCTGAGCCCCCAGCTGTCATGGGCCTCAAAGGGCTGGAATTTTCCTTTTGTTACACCCTTATTTGGATGTGTTCCTCTAAGAGAAACACGTAACCAGGACTGAAGTAAGGCCAAGGAATGATGACATTACATGGGGCCTGAAGAAGCTGTCCCTCAAGTTGCAGGCCCGTGCAGCTGGGAGACCAGGCTCCCTTCTCTGGAGCAGAGGGTTGCCTAGGCGGAGAAGGTGGGTGCTGCCCCCGCCCCTGCCCCAGCCTCAGCCCCAGGCTGGGCCCTGCTGGTCAGCCACCAGTGGCCACTAGGGAAAAGCCCTCTGGGGAGGGCGAGGGCGGGGCTGCGAATGGCCAGGCGGATGTGTTGTCAAGACTTTGGAACTAGATAGAAGAGGCTCTTAGAGATCCTCAGATCTGACCCCAACTTTTGCTTTCTGTAGGTGAGGAGACACCTGGGGCTCAAGGACATGGAACAGCTTGCCCAAGGTCCACAAGCCCTGGTGTGGTGGGGTCGGGCCCAGACCCTGATTGCCCCAGGCTGTCCTCCCGCCCCACCACTGCGTCCCAGCGCAGTGCTCCTTACCACGATCGCAGTGCATGGCACAGCTGCGGGGGGGGCGCTGTGCTGTCAGAGAAGAGTGATGGGGCCCCTCCAGGGGTGTTGGGACTTTTGTGGCCTGAGAGAGAGGGCAGAGGAGAGGATCCAGGTAACGTGAAAAAACAGGGAAACAGAGCTTTCTGGTGTAGCGTCTGGGCTCAAGGCAAGAGTCCTTGCTCATTCTCCACCATCCCTGTGCCCTGGAGGATCTCCTGAGTTTAAACAATGGAAGCTATTCCATATCTTCCCTTTGTCTACAGAAGCTGAACTAAGCTTCTTTCCTGCCTCATTCTGGAATTACGGCTTTGTTTATGGTCAGGTCCCTGTGGCTCTCTGGCGGGCAGAGCTAGAACAGCCCCAGGCTTTCACCTCAGGCCCAGCAAGGTGCAAATCCGACTGCACCACTTCAGAGATTCAGGGAAATTAGTTTTTCTTTCATGAGTTTCAGTTTCATGATTTATAAAAAGGGACAATATTACAGATCATACAGATGCTTTAATGGTTAACAGAATTAATGCCTGTGGAAGTGGTCCCCGCTGATTCTGGAATATATTGCACACTCACCAGTTGTCAATGCTCTCTCAGTCGTTGCTTGCCCAGCTTAGGTAGGGCACTTTGCTGGGCCACTGCGATACCTTACACAGTTAATAAAACAGGCTCTCGACTTCAAGAAATGTACGGCTTAATGAAGCAGTTATAGTTTGTTTCCTTTTAATGCTCACTACCTTGTTTGAAAACAGGAATTCTGTTGTCCTGCTCTATTTCTCCAAAGCCTAGCACAGTAAGTGCTCAGAACATGTAGTTGAGATGGTAGCATTGATGCACCCTAGAAACTTTTCCTAACATGGTTAATGCAGATGCAGATGAATAAGGAGGGAGCTGGCTGAGGCCTCATGTTCCTGAGTCATCCAGAAGCAGCCCAGGGAGAGGGGCCCACGCTGAGGGGATGGAGCACATCTGACTGCCTCATAGGGTTGCTCTGGCATTACAAGACAACAACTTCTCTTTAAAATTAACAAGCCCTTGGATAGAGTATTCGATGTGTGATGATACCGGTCCCATGTTTTCTAGAAAAAAAAATCAGTGAGAAGGAAAAATAACAAATGTTGGTTTCAGATAGAAACAGAGATAAAGTATCAGAAATTGATATCAAGGATTGCTATGCAATGTATGTGATTTATGTGTGTTTTAAAATGAGTCATTTCTCCAAAGATGATTTAAAAACAAATATATTCAATTCAACTGACAATCACCGATCACCTACTATATTTTAGGTGATAAGTTATATATAAAAGATAAGATTTTTTTTTCTCAAAGTGCTCCCAGTCTAGAGGAAGAAACACACAAGAATAGTAACTCATTTTCCCAGTTTACAAAACCAGAAACAGCCTTCATAGGCCCGATGCCTTCCTGCAGGGCCAGAAACCTGATATTGCAGTACCGGGGAGTGTCATTGGGATACAAGAGAAGGATGGTTTGAGGCAAAATCCAGACGGGCTTTGAATCCACAGGAAAGAGTTTCAGCCGTCAGCACATATTCGGGTTCAGGGTCTGTCTTTTAATTTACGCAATCTATTTCTTTTTTTTTTTATTGTATGAGGAAGAAGCACTGCCACAGTCGGATGATGTATAAAGAATGCCAGGAGAGAGCGAGGAATTGATTCGCCCGTTGTGACCAGGGTCCTGGTGACGCAGACCTTCCCGGGAAGCTGCGCTCTGCTTCCTACCTGGGCGCCTCGGGGCCATCTCCTGCTCTTCCTGACATTCCTTCTTCCCACAGTTCCTGACCAAGGGACTGTGTTGAGTTGGCAATGGAGTTCACTGGAAGGGGCTTGGTACATGCCATGGGGTTGCGGGAGGCGGCGACCACCGCTCCGACATGGGAGGCATGTGGGGACCCTCGAGCAGGGTCACAGCCCCGGGTCACAGGGCCCGGGGGCTGGCAGGAGGAATCTCTCCTGTGCTAAAGGCACAGACGATGTGGGAGGTTGGGATTGGGACCTTGACTTTCCACAGCCATGTTTAACCAGGAGAGAAGAACCTCCTTTTCAGATGCTATGGTTGACGCCAAGGGGGACCAAGATGCAGGTCAATTTATAAAGCAGGCCAAATGCACAAGATTTCCTTAGCGGGGATGTACGCAGGTGCTGCAGTGCCTTCCAGGGGAAATAGTCCGTTTCCACACCCTCCTTCCCGCTTTACACAGAAATACTGCAGCAAGCCCCATCTCTCCCAGAGTCACCAGGAGAGCTTCCTAAATGGACGTTTCGAAGATGTCGCTCCCCAACTGCACACAGCTCAGTTGCTCCTGAGAAGGTGGGCAGACTGCTGACAAGCACCCCTGCCCCAGGGTTTAAACCCTTCTCTGTCTCATGCCCTGTTTTCTTCCATCCAACAGGAATTCGCCGAGACTCCCCCTCCCTGACTCCAGTGCATGTGGTCCCATTCGAGGTGGCTTCGGGGACAGACCGTGACCCAGGTCTGGCGGTCAGAGTCAGCGCAGAGCAACCTCCCGGGTCACTGTGTTCCAGCCCCCAGCGGCCCGGCGTGTGTGGCCGCCCCAACTCAGTCTGGGCACGCCCAGCCCGGTCACGAGATGGCAGCCCAGCCTCCGGGAGACACCACACTGCCCTGGCACCCCGTGGGCTCCGATTCTCAAGTTTCCAGCCCCGGATTCCAGTTTCTGACAGGCAGGGACTCCTTGCTCATCCCCGACATATAAATAAACTGCCACCTGAGGTCTCCAAATGTCACACCTGAGCACGAACACGCTGATGACTGCATGCACCCCGCGGAGACGGAGCTGATTTGGAGAGCTGTGTAGGGATTTCCCAGGAAGAAACCAAAGAACGTTCTTAAAAGGTGCAGGGGCTATGAAATCATCACACGATTCTCTGCCCACCTGTTTGGAGACCCTAGGGACGTTCTAGGGAATTGAGGCCGAGAGGGCTGTGGGCTTGTGGATGGGGCTGTGGGGCTGATGGCCAGGTGGCCCTGAGGTGTGACCCGGGCACCTGTAGAGCGGTCGCTGCTAAGTCTGGGAGCTCTGCCCGGTGCCAGCGATCCTGACATCACAGGGCTTTCCCGTCCCCTGGACGCTGTGTTCTTACAGACTCGGGTGATTCTGCCATGCACCCCCCAGATAATAACCACTGTGAGAGGCAAGGCTGTTCATGTTCGTGTTCAAAAAAGAACTTTGTGGGCGCCTGGGTGGCTCAGTTGGTTGGGCGACTGCCTTCGGCTCAGGTCATGATCCTGGAGTCCCGGGATCGAGTCCCGCATCGGGCTCCCTGCTCGGCGGGGAGTCCGCTTATCCCTCTGACCCTCCTCCCTCTCATGCTCTCTGTCTCTCATTCTCTCTGTCTCAAATAAATAAATAAAATCTTTAAAAAAAAAAAAAGAACTTTGTCCTCAGGTCTGTTCCCCACACCTCGTTCATATGTTCAGGAAAACAAAACAAATTAAACACAACAAGAAGTCCTTCGAGGACGGATGGCAGTTGTCTGAGATCTTGTGCTTTTGCACTCTTTGTGAATCGCATGGATGTCCAGTGTTTTAGTGACCAGGAACATGAAAAACACTAAAACTCATGAAGTCTAGGTGAGGACTACACCTGTTCTCTTATCCCGAAGCAGTAAGCGTGGCTCATCGCCTGGATTCTGGAACCCCCTTGTGTAATTCCGCACATTCCGGCTTCATTGCACCGGAAAGAACACCACTGTAGGCAAATTCCGAGAAGAGGTGTCTGGACACTGCTTCGAGGACCGGTTATTATACCACGATGCTCTGTAAATCTGCCATTCGCAGACAATGAGCACAACCTGTAAATAAATTGAGAATCAGACGGAAGCGGCGTTTACAGAGGAGGACGGTGAGAGCAGGTGTGCGCTTCAGGCTTGCCGGCTTTCCTAACAATCCATCTCGCAGCCTAAGATCCATAAAACGCTCGTGAGTGCTCGGAGAGCCCTCAGAGGGGCTGCTTTATCCCGTCTGCTGCAGATCGTTTCACGAGAGGTCAGCAATGACATGAAGGCGTTTGATAAATCCTCGGGCCACTTCTGAAGGTGCTGGTGCGTCTCTCCTCCGAAGAGAGATTTGCTCCCTGGGAAAGGCTTCTCATGGAAACATCCTCGGAGAAGCCCAGGTAAATAGCATTCTCTGAATTCAGTGGGATATTTCTTTCTTTCTTTAAAAAAAATCCCCAAGGATTTAGATATTTCTTCAAGAAGCTAGCTTTTATAAATATCTTTTATCAGTCTGGCTTTTATAACGTTGAGAACATACTAAATGCCCTTTTTTTTTTTCAATTCAAAGGGTCAGAACTAATCAGGTCAGAAGTAAAACAGAAAAGTATGTCTGCGTGTGTTTGTGTGTGTCCGTGTGTCAGTGTATACATCTCTGTGTGCATGTGCGCATGAGCGTGTGGGGGGCCAGTACTCGGGAGAGGATGGGCAATACTTTGGTCTTGCCATATGGCTTATATACAAATATAGATTGTAGAAACTTCACCACACTAAATTAGGCATCTGTGCTTGACAATATTGCCTGAAGTTAGGCTTTCAAAATAAAGATAATCATATTAATGATTTTACCATAAGGCTTTCTGCTGATTTTTTGTTTGGTGAGTGGAATTTCTGAATTCTATTCCTTGGTCTGTGTCTGTGACCTCCCCTGCATTTGCCTGGCGGTCCACAGGACCAGGGGAGTGTTTGTCTTCTCCTCTACAGAGGACAGACATAGCATCTCTCTTTCCTGGACCCTGCTACAGTGTCCACACGGTCCTATTTTCTGTTTCACTGCCACTCCAAACTTCTGCCCTGGGAAGGGGAGGAGGTGAAGCCCATTCCCCAAACCTTTTAATGTCCCAGAGATGCGAGATTCCAAACATCATTGAACTTGGAATTAATCCTCCCTTGTGTCTGAGAATGAGAACTCCTGCTTCTCACCCTGCTCTGTTTTCAGAATGCAGATTCTTAGCAAGGTGTGCCTGGGGGGTGGGGTTTTTTAAATTTCCCTTTTATTTGCGACCACAGCTCATGCAGTGTCTCTGGGATGAAATCAAAACAAGTACCATTGTGACAGAGCACCAATAGGACTTTTGCTGGTTTATTTGGTCAGAGTCGGTACTGTGTTCTGCTCAGATCGCCCACAAGCAGCAACACTGTCCTCCCGAGCTGATGCAACCAGAAGGGCTTGCTCCCTCGAAGGCTCTCCTTTGTCATGTGTCTACACTTGCCTTTGGAAGATCGGGATTATCTATGTTTTCCAGCAGTGTTTCCTTGGAGAGTTCTAGGGCACAGTTGTGCCTTAATAATAGTGTACTGCACATCCCCTGCGTCTGAAGGCACATGCCAGACATGCCAGGGAAATAATCACGTGTCCTTCTTCATTCTCAAAAAAGCCCACGGCTCCATCATCAGAGCATAGCAGATACCCAGACGAGCTTTATTAGAGACCCACAGGCAGAAAATCCCCAGCAGACAGGTCCAGAATGACCACTGGCCCTCCGCATATGCTAGTTACAGATGGAAAGAAAGTGACAAGCAACTGGGCATTGCTTTAAAAAGCCTTGGAGTTTAGGCAAGTGGCTGGTTAGCCTGGTCAAGCAAATTTGAGCCCTGACATTTGGTGTGAGCGTGGGCATCACTTCAGAGTATATATGAGGTTTAACGTGCACTGGAGTGCTGTAGAGACAGCAAGTTTGCCCCCAGTACTGTTTCATTATGATTTTGAGCCTGACAACAATCCTGTAAAAGTGTTTTTTAAAATTTCCATATTATGGGAGAAATGGGAGCTCTGCCAAGAAGTCAGCTTGCCCATGGCATAGGGTGAGAAAGTGGCAGAGAGAGGGTTTAAGTACAGGGGTTTCGACTTTCAGCTTAGAACCGACTGTGCTGTTCCGTGTTGGACGAGGCTGTTCCCCAAACAGAAGGATCCGTCCAGGACCAGGACCAGAAGCTGGTTTTGGCAGAGACAGCGGCCCGGCCAGCTTTTGAGGAATGGCATGCAAGACAAAGGACAGTAGCAATGAAAGGTTCTTGACTCTCAGTAAGCATGTGCTTTGGGCTGTGGAATCCATATTGAATGAAATTAATTGGAAGAAGCAAGTAATCTTTTTGTTAATTGACAGAGACCTGGTAGAGGGAAGATACCCTTGTCTTTGCCTGCAGACATTGCCACTTGTAGTATTCACCCCCTCCCACTGCATGGACTTCCCATTATCCCTTACACCCAGCAACACCCTCAACTCTGCAGTTCTCCACCAACTTAGTCCACACCCATACCTTCTGTCTCTGAAACATTGTTCTCATGTTAATACTGAATGTAGAATTTAATTTGTCTTGATAGTTTATGTCCTGCCTCCTCAACCACCTTGCAAGTTCCACAAGGCTACAGATGTATGTCATACGTGTGTATGTATGTGTTTGATTTCTTCTTGTTTGGGGTATCTTCCATATGCAATATGCAGTCTTATGGGCAACAGGATTGGATTTGTAGTAAATATGCAGTAGATGGTTAGAGTCCCTCTACCCCCCATCAGATTGCCCCAGAACTATCTAATGGCCATATCAGATTAACAGATTTTTATGGGACAAATCACTTTTCAAACTTAATTAATACTTGAGTTTTGGGCAGCAGTGACATATCTGACAATAAAAATGGAAATATAAACTTGTAATGTCCAAACAATCCAAACTGAGAGGTTGTAATGTTCTGCATAAGAAAGTTCAGTTAAGTAGTCTTGTTTTGAAGTAACATCTGGTCGACCTGCTCCCAGGTAATTTTTTTTCCCAAATTTATTCATACACCCATCCATCATCTACCCATGCATCCATGTATCCATCCATCATCCATCCATCTATCCACTCTTTCAACAAATATCTATTTTTTTTTACACCAGACAGTATCCTACATAATTAGGATGGAGTATTGAAAAAGACACACAAAATGTGCTATTGAAACAACAACAAGAAAGAAAAAATCAGAGTGGTGAGACAGAAAGTATGACTATAAAGAAACCAGGGAAATATCCCATAACAATAACTATTATACAAAAATACGAATAAGGTCCCAGGCAAAGCAAAAGCCAATGCAAGTGTCCCAAGGAGGAGATGAGCTTAGTAACGTTGTCAAGTGCCCGGAGGGGGCAGTGCACCTGGAGTGGGAGGTGAGGGGACCTGGAGGAGGAGGGCCATGCTGCCGAATTCAGAAGGCTTGTAAGGAACCCATAAGGAGAGTTTTGTACACCAGGCTAAAGAACTTGCATTTTATTCCATGTGGGGCAGGAAACAAGGGAAGGTTTAAGATTCTAAGCAGGATGTCTATGTGGTAGTGGGGGGGTGGCTATTTTATGTTCTCTGTTTTTAGAAGATCACTCTGACATATGTGCAAACAAATCGATGATCTGGAAAGAAAGGAAATAAGAAAGCCAATTCGGATATTTTGTTAGCTTGGGTTAGGGATGATGGGGGATACGGTGGTGACCAGCAGAGTTGCAGCTGATACAGAAGTAAGTGAACATGCTTAGTGGATTTAATACACCGGAGTTGTTGGTCAGTTAGATGTGAAGGGGTGGGAAGATGGGAAAGACAATAATTTCCATTAGAACAGGGAACATGAAGAAAACTCACAAGCATCCTGAAAACAAAGACTGACAGTGCCCTCTTGTTAAATCATGGTGGGACTTTCCAAGACCAGAAAGCCGGTGGAAGTGGGCAGATCAATAGATTTGTTGGCTTATACTCAGTGTCTGGAGACAGAAAATCTGTACTTACATTTAAGAAAGTACTCCAACTGACTCCATCCCCTTCCTGGGGCAGAGAACCCAGCTCTGTGTCCCCCTGAAAACTCACCAAGCAGAAAGGGCTTGGAGCAGAACACTCTTTCTTCCCACATGCCTCAGGATCCCCGCTGTGCGTCCACAGAAGGACTACAACCCTGAGGACTCACGGGAATGCTGACAGTGACTGAATTTGCAGGTCCGTGCACGATGGGGAGGTGGGAACAAGAAGAACTCGGGGGCAGCGTGTCTGCAGATGGAACTTCTTCAAGGACCCCATTGGGTCACAGCGCGGTGAGCATTCATCTCCCGCTCCCTTTGCCCGCAGCGGGGCTGCTAACCGCCCTATCGGTCTGGCTTTGGCTCACTGCCCCCGTTTCTCCTCAGCGTGCTTTCCAGCAATGCTGACAAACCAGCTGAGTCATCCAGAGAGACTGAATCTCATTTGCCATCCTGGATGTGGAGCAAGGCAGTGAGAGTTACAGATTGAGCCCCAGTAGAACAGAAGTGACCAGGGGAAATCTTACCAGACACTTGAAATTGGGCCAGACACTGTCTGTAACTTGTCCTGTGGCTATATATCTGAGAAAGGATTGGATCATCAACCGAGGAGAGATTAGTTAGAGGCTAAGCGACAGCTAATCTCTCAGAGTCAGCAAAGGGAAAGAGCAACTTTGTGTTTTTGATTAAAAAAAAAAAAAAATCCAGGGATAAAGGACATGACCTTAAAACTTAAAGGAAGAAAATATGGATAAAATTTGAGAAACGTGCTTGGCATCCCCAGTAGCCCAGAGGAAAATACATACCTCATCAAGAACAAAGGGACAAATGGATAAAACAGACAGAGAGACAGCATTGAGCAGTTCTCATCCTCATCCATTTGGCCCATCTGCCTATCTGTGGCATTTAGCACAGAGGCTCACTTTTTTGTCTTCCCGACATCACAGACTGCTGGCATTTCTTTCTCCTTGCTCATCCCTTCTCAGTCTTTGGTGGTACCTCCTCATTTCCCTGACTTTTGAACTCTGGGATTCCCAAGGATTCAATGTTTGGGCCTCTTCTCTATTCTCTTGGTGATCTCGTTCATTAAATGTTATCTACATACTGATTTCACCCAAACCTATTTCTCCAGTCCTGGCCCCATCCTATAACCCCAGACTCATATATTCATCTGCCCACACCTCCATCTATGTACTTACAATATCCACTTGGATGTCTCCTGGATATGGAAGCCCTCACTGCCACCAACGGAGCTCCGGATAAGCCCCCTACTCGCTGCTCCATCTGCTTCCCACTCTCTGGCAATAAGAAACTCCATTATTCCATACATTGAAGCCCAAAATTGTGGGAATTCATGTTTTACTCCTCTCTTTGCTTACTTCATAAACAATCCATTAGCAAACCCCACTGACTACACCTTCAAGATATATTCAGAATTGCTCATCGTCTCGACTCTTCCTCCACGGTCTACGCCCCCTTCACGTTTCACGTGGATTACTGCTCTGGAGGGCTCTTCCCCACCTGCACTCTGTTCTCAGCACAAAAGCCAATGTACTCACAACAGCCTGCCAGACCCCACCTGATCTTCCCTTCCCCCTACACCTGTGCTGTCTTCTTCCATGGTTTTCTTTCTTCTACAACCGCATTGGCCTTGCTGCTCCTCAAGCAAGCCAGATACGATCTGCACCAAGACCTTTACTCTTCAAGATCTCTCTGCCTGCAATTCATGGCCCGCTCATTACTTCCTTCTCAGTGATGTCTTTCCCCCAGGTAGTTATCACTAACTGATGATGAAGTCCTATCTCATGATGATACATTTGTTTGATGGGTTGGTTGAAGATCTGTCCCTGCACAAGGACAGCAGCTCCAGGAAGATGGGGGTCTCTGTCTTAGTGTTTGCTGCGCTCCCTGTGCCTAGAACAGTACCTGGCACACAGCAGACACGGGGGGAGATATTTGTTGGATTAATTAATAGATTAATGGATATAAAGATCATATGCAAGTATGAAAAGGAAACTGAATGCATGAGGCAAGAGAAAAAGGAAAAAATCAACAGCAGAACCAAAGTCTTCATGGCATGCACTAAAAAAGAGTTGATATATAAAAATAGAATCTATGATCTGATGATAAATTTTAAAGTCCTTCCAGAGTTAATAAGAAAAACTGAAGAAAAAGAAGTGGAGATAAAGAAGACACTGTGCAAGGCGAAAAGAGACTAAACATCTCATCTTAAAATGATGATGTTATTCAAATGAATCTAGAAAAACCAGTGCAGAGCAAAAAATCAAAGACACCAGAAGAGAAAAAGTTCATATATAAGAATAAAATATAAAGATCTTAATATGTAGATTAATTAGGTTTATTATATTTTAGAAAAGATCCCTAAAATCATACCTAGACAGACTCCACTGTTGTTGTTTTTTTTTAAATTTTTTATTTGCTTGCTGGGTTTTGTTTGTTCATCTGTTTTTGTTTTTTGTTGCAGTGGTAACATCCTCTGGGTTTTTCACACACACACACACACACACACACACACACTGGACTGATATCAGTCCTTACCACTGCAACAATTAATGGCCAAGACAATAGGGCATCTCAGTTCCAAGACAAAAATAATTACAGTACAACTTCTGAGCAGGACCGACAGGATTGGGCATGAAACGTGCTAGACATCATCCACGTCCCAGACAGTCAGTGTTACAGAAGGACTATAAATGTGGCTTCTGCATCTCCACTTCCCAGGTTCTAGAAGCACCTCCTGCACTTCCTAGCTGTGCGATGTTCCATCACATCTCTACTGCATCAGTGTTCTTGTCTTCTAATTCCATAATCTCGGTCATTTCTGATGGTTTCCTACTGGTTGCTTTTTCTCCTGGTTATGAGTCATAGTTCCCTGCATCTTTACATTTCTAATCATTTCTTAATGGATGCTGGACATAGTGAGTTTTACATTATTGGTTCTTGGATTTTGTTGTATTCTTCAGAGTGCTGGGGGTTTTTTTGTGTGACCCAGAGAAGTTACTTCACATCCGTTGGACCATTTCAAGGCTTGCTTTTATAAGTTGTCAGAGTGGGTCTGGTGCAGCTTTTAGATGAGCTCTAATTATCCCTCTGGGATTCTCCTGGATACCCCTCATGCTCCTGTCTTTCTGCTCTGGATGGTGGGCCACCAGAAGTCGTGTGAGCTGTCCACTTTTTGGCTGCTCTTCCCAGCCCCGGGGGGTTTCCTGTCATGCACGCACAGGTCTGGACTGGACCAGAGACTCCAGGGGACTGTGTAGGTCTCCAGGCCTCTTTTTCTGTGTAGCTGTCTCCTCTGCAACATTTCTGCTCCATAACCCCAGCTGCATTAACCTCCCCAGCACCCGATCTCGGCTCTGCAGCCAGTTGGAGATTCTGAGCTCTGTGTGCTTCTGCTTGCACCTGTCTGTGTGCATCTAGCACATGCTTTCTTCCCACGACACTGTCCCCATGTGTGGATCACCACACCTCAACGGTCCAAACCATGGCTCACCCGGCATTTATCTCAGCCTCCACAATATCTATACGGAGTGTGAGACACATACATGTTTGTTAGGTGAACAGTTCCCTCTAGGTACAATAAAGTTTCGTCCTTAAAGGAAGTCACACTGGCTAAATTTAAATAGTTCTATTCCGCAGCCACCAACTTTAAGCACAGATCCTGTTCCTCTTTTGGGTGGAGGCTAGAACCCATTATTGACAAGGAGTCTAGGGAGAAGACTTTACATTGCTGATATCATTCCACTCATTATCTTAAGAGATGCTACATTTTTTTTTCCTCACCAAAACTATTGTGTTTCCATAGCAGTAATGGGAAGAAATGAAATTGATTTCAGAAATAAAACATTATTACACCTAGGAAAATGCATACTTCCTTGAACTTTGCTTAATGGAAAACTGTAGGTTCCTTTCTCTAATGGGCAAGTGAAACAGACACACACTGAGTATAACACGGTGGCTCTGGCACTCGGGCTAAGCTTTTGTGCAGACAGGGGCCTAGAGATACGCAGGCTTGCACTCTGCTCTAAGGTACATCATTCTTGAAGGTAAACAAACAAACAAAACATGTGAGCCAATAATGAGCACATAGAAGAGTCTATAGGACTAAATGTAGCTAAGTGGGAAAATGTTTTGCTCAGATGGACAAACCAGTGGTTAATTACAGAATTGGGGGCTGTCTCCAGAGAAGGTGGCATTGGAATTGAATCTTGAAGAATCACAGGGACGTCACATACTTTCTCCTGTGGGAAAGGGGCAGAGTAGATGCACACCAGGTCAGAATGATCTGGCTCAATGCCCTCCTTCCCCGATGTCAAGGACCTCAATGCACTCGTTGACCTTCCGGAGGCTTGGCTTCCCCTGGTGCCAGTGGGGACAGGGATGTAGAACTTACAGGGTTGGGGAAACATTTGTGTAACGTGTGTCCAATAGTGTTAGGGACTGAATTCACTCCCTTTAGAAGGATATGTTGAAGTCCTAACTCCCAGTACCTTGGGACGTGAGCTTATTTGGAAAGAGGTCATCCTTAAAATGAGGTCCCTAGGGTGGCCCTCCCCTGATAGGACTGTCACTCTCATCAAACAGGGACATTTAGACACAGAGGTAGATGTGCACAGAGGGAAGACCACATGAGGGCATGCCACGTGAGTGCGGGGATGCGGCCCTGCTCACCTCGCCCCAAGGAGTGCTGAGAGCCGTAGGAGGGAGCACCACCCTGCTGACAACTTGATTTTGGACTCTTGCTTCCAAAACCGTGAGACAGTAACTCTCTGTTGTTTTGGGGCATCTGCGTTGCGGCCCTTTGTCGTGGCCGCCGTAGGGACCTCATGCAAATGGCTGATGTGGGTGAAATGGGAAGAGCCCGCAGCCTGCCGCTCCTGTGGAGCCTGCTGGGGCCAGCAGCGGAAAGAGGGGCCCCGGTCGCCTGAGACTATGGAGAGACGACACTCGTGTAGAAGACAGGGAGGCCAGCCGTGGAGAGAAGAGAAGGAGAACAGGGCCACAATGAAGCCCATTCCTGTTTCCCATGCTTTCCCAGGCTCGGGAACTCAAGCCACCCGACAGGTCAAACTGCTTTGGTTCATTCAAGACGTAGAAATTGAGGTGGAAAGTACCCGGCTTTGTGCACTTCCCATCACTGATTTCTCCTTCATCTCTAGCATTTTCTGCAGTGGCCCCACAAGGCAGCGCAGGACCGGGGAAGAATCCGAAGGTGATGAGGCAGTTAGTGTTGGTGGCCAGCACACCGGGACAGGTTCTCGGGCACCGTGGGAGCCAGAGCAGGCCCTGGCGTGGCCCGTCCTGCGTGCCCAGCCCCCCTGCAAAGCTCAGGCTCGTGGAAAGGGACTCCCACTGAAGATGCGTGAGGCCACTTGGCTAGGTCTCGGGGCGGCGGTCCGTCTCTGGGCTCTGGCCGGTGTGGCTGCTGGCCCCGCTCCACAGCCCCCCTCCCCGGGACAGCTGCAGACGTGTTCCTCGCTGCCCGGCCAACGCTGGGTGGGTGGCAGCAGAGCATGGAAATAGCTGGAATCCGACGGGTGTGTATTCTTCCAGCGGCTGCCCTAGGAGTCCTGAAGTCTGTCGTGGGGGGTGGGGGTGGGGAGGCACATCCCAACAGCCTGTCCGGCCCTGGAGGAGCCCACGGAGATGAGCTGGCGGCGGGCAAGCTGGGGTGCACCGTCGTCCCTGTCACTGAGCCCCATCTACCCCTCCTCTTCCACACAGAGACACGAGGGTCCAGACAGTGGAACCAGCACCCCAAAGTCAGGCAGCGGGTTGATGTGGTGGAGGTAGAATGCCAATTTCACTGTGCACGCGTCTTTCTAGATGAACTGCCATTTTATTAAAGTTAGTCATACAACCAGTCTCCCCAGCTTCTCTTCTTGCTCCTCAGCATCGGGCTTCATGGTGATCTCCTTCCCCTTTGCCCCATTCTTTTTTTTTTTTAATATTTTATTTATTTGACAGAGAGACACAGCAAGAGAGGGAACACAAGCAGGGGGAGAGGGAGAAGCAGGCTCCCGGCTGAGCAAGGAGCCCGACATCGGGCTCGATCCCAGGACCCTGAGATCATGAAGTGAGCCGAAGGCAGACGCTTAACGACTGAGCCACCCAGGTGCCCCCCTTCACCCCATTCTTTGGCTACTTGTGATGCCTCTGGAACAGCCGAGCAGGAGCACAGGTGGGGAAATCCCACGGGGCAAGGCCTCCCTCTCTCTGTGCCTAAACGCAGGGGAGAGGTTCCTTGGAGATCTGCTCAAAGCAGACAATTCCAACAAGGATTCTTGAGATACAAACACCCCACATGGACACTTCCAAGAGCTTTTCTGGGACCCTCACACTCGCCACCTTCCCAGTGACCCTGGATCCCTGGACAAACTGGGTGTAGTTGCAGGAAGTCCTGAAACTGAAGTCACTGTCAGCCCAACACATCAGCTCAGGCTCCCGAAAACAGACATCTGCAACGTGTGCTTGGTCTGTGGACCGCGTGTGAGGAACGGGCCCGGAAGGCTACCTGTGAAGTCCAGCGCTCACCTCCTGAAACAAAAGAGTGAGTTCTGATTCCATTTTCTGCTGTTCCTAGTTGAGGGTGGGACCTGGCACCACCATCTCTCCGCGCCAAGGATGTTGACTCTGCAGGAGTCAATGTTGCCCATTCTGGGAAACTGAGGCAGCCCGGCTCTTTGTGGACGTGAGTGCGCTGCACTGGTTGACCAGCAGGTGTAGACAGCAACGGGGACACATCCCGAGAGCCATTTCTCCCTGAGGCCTTCCCTGAGCGGCGGGGAAGTGTGGATGTCCGGGGAGGGCCAGGCCATCTGGGGCCGGAGAGACCCCTGGTCCTCTCCCTGTGCAGGGCGGGACATGACGGGGACGAAGCCGTCTGCATGTGGTGACAGCAGGGCAGCACGGACACGCGGAGCTCTCCACGGCTGCTCTGCTTGAGGCTCAGACGGGAGTGTCAGGCCACCTGAACTACTGGCCATCGAGGCTGCTCGTCCAGCCCAAGCGGGGAGAAGGTGAGGGCGCGGCAGGGATCAGTACGGCGGGACACTCATTCCTGAACCCTCTGGCCGGGTCACACTGGGAGGCATCTGTGCCCATACCCACCAACACCCTGCAGCTCCCAAGGCCACGAGAGTGTGGGGGGACCCACCAAGAGTCCGCAGGCTCTGACACTTCGCCCCAGGAGGGGCGCACTGCATTCCTGAGCTCCGGGATTGCCCTCGGATCCGCCTGCTGCAAGTGCAGAAATACGTATCCTCTAATTGCTCATGATCCCTGGAAAATCCCCGGGTGTGGCCGCCCCTGGGGGCGTCTTGCCCTGGAACAGACTTGTCGTGGGAGGTCTCCCAGCTTTCACGGAAACAGGGCAACGGGAGCACGGTGGCTGCTGAGGACAAGAATCTCTCAGCTTGTCTCCCCTTTGTACACCCTCCCTTCTCCCATCCTTTTGTTCTTCTGTATCTCCTTTCCCCTCCCTCACTAGAGAGGCGAGCATCCTTAGCCACTGAAGGGATAGCAGAGAACGCGTCGCTATGACTCCCTTTGCTTCATTCCGCTCTGGGCCGAGAGACGAGCCGGGTGGGGCAGTGCGTGTCCAGGGTAAGGGAAGGGAAGCCCGGAGCCTTGGCACTGCTCAGAGCTCATGGATCATGTCTCCTCCTCCCTGAAGCCCACCCGTCCTTACACACACACACACCGTCTTTCGCCTTACAGAGGGAAAGTGGGACGATCCGTTTGCTTCTTCATCTACCCATTCACAAACCTTAGTAAGACAGACAGTGTCAGACTTCCAGGGTTTTTTCAGGTTGTCAATCAGAACAAAGCGATGCTGGTTTGGACTCCTCTCGGGTTTGTAACCTCTCCCTCGGGGGCTGTCTGCTCATCTGGACCGAAACGTTTCATCATCTCTCAGATGAGATCCATTTCATCCGACGGAGCGGAAGATACACCGGGGGGAGCAGGGTGCCTAAGAAACCCCCCTCTGCCCAGCCCACGAAGTGAGGAGTTTGACCCGTCATACTGAGAGTTGCTTCTTGTCAGATCTGCCAAAAAGGGAGCCTGTGACACGCCCCCCACGCTGCCCCCACACGTCGCACACGCATCCGCTCAGCCCCTGCACCGTTGTGAGAGGGAGAATCCCGGGACAGCTCCCTCTGCGGCCACGGCCTGTGCTGCTTTCTGGCTCATCTCCTGGGCACGGCCGCTCCTGGGAGGCCAACCCACTCACCCACATCTTATAGGCAAGAATTGTCTCTCTGGCCCAGACATTTTCTCTTTCTTCCTCCAGTCTTGCATTCACAAAATATGGTCCATGCCACAGCTTTGCAACTGGAGCCTGATGGGAGGGCACTTTGTCCACATTTTACAAGTGGGATGTTGTGGACTATCTCACTCAAAGACAGTTGGTACTTTGTTACGGGCGATGCCTGGGAAGCTAGAGAGCTGCTCGTTTCTGCTCAAGACCTTGTCCGTGTCAGGCCGCAGTCAGGGGAGGGTCCACGACGCCAGGACTCGGGGCCAGTCGGGGTTATCCAGAAGCCTTTTAGTGAAGCAAAGCCAGCCACATTTTTTTTCCAGCCCAGCTCCGACCCTTTGCCTGAACCCTCCCCTGAGCCTGTCGCATCTCGACTTTATTCTGTTTCTGTCTTGTAGGACGAGTCTCATCTTTAGAAGTAGACACACCTGAATTCACATCTTTCTCAGCCACTCGGAACTATCTGGCGTCCGTGGCACGTTGGATAAGCTTGCTGACTCTCCAGCTCCCAGACCTTAAAATGCAGCCGCTGCCCATCCCCATGCACGGTTATCCAGCAAGTCACACCGAACTTCTGACACCACGCGAAGTTCAGGGACCTCCGGCCCTCTGTGATCGCTCATTCCCTTTCCCAAAGCGTTCCTTGTCCTGGCCCAGGGGACTGTGGGAGGAAGGACCCAAGCACGGAACATCGGCCTCTACCACCTTGTGACCCCTGTGATTCCGGACGAGCTGCTTCATTTCCTCGTTAGAAAAATGGCTATATTCACACTACAGGGGTCACTGGGTCGCTAAGATAAACGATTCAAAGTTGCTAAGGTAAATAATTATGACAGAGGATGTCTTACCTATTTTAATATTTTATTCATATTTAATATTTGTGGGTACATCGTGTATGTCAAATATTTAGCACTTTCATCCTCACAAGTACATCTGCTTGTTAGCTATTATAACCTCTACATCTTACATGTCTTCTAATTCTGTTACGGTGAACAGAGAGCGGTCAGTGCCTGGGAGAATGGTCTGCAGGCTCGGGACTGGGCCAGGCATTCCCGTCCCAAGGTGTGACCTCCTCAGGCACAGTGCCTCCTGATGGCACCACCTCTGCCAAGCTCCCAGTGCTCAGGAATGGTGAGAGCAAGCAGTCTCCGAGCCTGGAAGACTCTGAGACAGTCATTTCCAGAAATGAACCAAATTAATGAATGTAGATTAAATTTTCTATAATAAGAATCAGTTCAGACAACACATTCTCTTATAGGTGAAGTCCTTCCATCTGAGCGGCTTTATGAATTCTTCCAAGCAAAGAGTTGCATGATACAGTCTTGCTTGGCAGGTTTCTGCTTCACCTGCAGTCCTTACAATTTATAAGATAGAACCAGCACTCTATGCATAAAGTTACATAGAAATACGTAATTGGTGGCATTATTGTGTGCAAAACTACATGAAGCATTACTTATGACAGCGTCTCCCCCTCCCCCGGGTGACCTGGGGCTGCATCTCCTCTTCCCCTCCACCACTGACGCTTGCTTTCTTCTTACAGATACACCTGTTCCTAGCCCAGCCTCCCAGCCTTGCCTGGAATCTACTCTCAGTGCTGAATCTTGGAGCTGCCTAAGTATTCTCCCTACTGGGCTGCATCACAGCAGAACCTTAACTTCTACCTTTGGCTGCTACAGGTCTTGCTTCCTTGTTACGGTGGCCTACGATCAGGTAACCGACAGGGAGTTAGAAGTGGTCGACCCCTCTAACTCCGTCCTCACCCAAAGCAAATACAGTTCATACAAAAGTCGAAAGATTGGGTCTGTTTTATTGCAGTGGGTACTTTTTAAAAAATTTTCCTCTTCTCTCTAGTGTCCTTGGACCTCAAATTCAGGTCTTCACCATTTACTAGAGCAGGGATCCCCAAATTCTGTTCTCTCAGCTGGCACTGGTCCATAATCCCACATTCGTATCTGTGTATGTGCTCCTCAGTTGGGGGAACTGCTGTTTACTTTTAAAATGGCTTTCCTTATCTTGTAATGCTTCAATACCCATGTGAACTGGTGGTATTGAAATATTTTGCTTTGTTTTTGATTTGTGGGTCTATATGAACCCCAAATCTAGAAAACACTTGTATCAGACCGCGGTCATCACTGATTCAAAAATACACTCTCCCTGCCCCATCTTAATGTTTCTGAAAGTAGGATACAACTTACACTCCATGACATGACATGGAGCTGTGATTATTGGACACTTTCCTGTTAATTTTTTCATTGCCCACGAACGTACTCTCTGAATGGCGTTAAAATATTTTGAGTGGTTGTTATGGTCTCAATTTTGCCTCCCTCCAAATTCGTGTATTGAAGTCCTAACCCCCCAAGGTGACTGTATTTGGAGAGAGAACCTTTAAGAAGGTAAATAAGGTTAAATGAGGTCAGAAGAGTGGGTCCTAATCTAATAGGTCCGGTGCTTTTATAAGAAGAGGGAGAGACCCAGGGTGTCCACACACACACAGGGAGACCCCAGTGAGAAGGCAGGTGTCTGTAAGCCAAGGAGAGAGGTGTCAGGGGAAAGCAACTCTTTTGACCGTTTGGTCTTGGACTCCCAGCCTCCAGAATTGTGAGAAAAGTCACTTCTGTTGTTTCAGGTGCCCAGTCTTGGGACTTTGTTATGTAGCTTCTGCTGACGAGTCTGAGGTAAGAGAAGAGGCCAATGTTGTCATCATAATGTTTGGAGTAGTTTTGTGAATGAACTGCAAGCTTAGCCGAACAGACCATAATAGATAAACAACAGATTATTAGATCTGAGCTCATTTAATTGTGAAAGTCTTCCATAGGTGTATGTGTGTATGTTCAGCATTAAAATTATAGAGTCTAGTAGAAAACCAAGAAACATCTACAGCTTGGAAGTAGGCAGAGAATTCTTAGACAGGACCAAAAAAAGTAGAAAGCATTAAAACGTATAAATTTATCTTCCTAAAAGTTAAAAACTTCTACTCCTTAAATGGCACGGTTAAAACTAAAAGACATGCCACTGACCGGGAGAAAGCCTTCTTAATGTATGTAGTTGGAAAGGAGTTTCTATCTAGATTACATAAGGAATTAGTACAACTCAATATTAAGGGGGAAAAAAGTTCAACATAAATGGGCATGAGTCTTAAATAGACACTTCATAGAAGAAGACACACCAACATCCAAAAGCCTATGAAAGGCTCCTACGTCCTTAGTTATAAGGGAAATGTAAGTGAGACCTGCTAAGACACACTCACGTGAACGGACACAGTGAAAAGACATACATACCAAGTGTTGTTGCACATATAACAAAATTGGCACTCCTAAAAACAAGCAAAAACCCTTGATTTTTTTCATAATTCCATAATACAAGGGGAAATTACATTTAGCGCATAATGTATTTTTGAATGCTTAATTCTTAAAAGCGGTTGGAGTGAATAAGATCCAAGTGTCTGTCTTTCACCGAATTGTAGAGTTCAGGGTTTAGGGTTTGGTGAGGTAGGACTACAGCTTCCAGAGAATTGCACTGTGAGCATCTGCAAGATGTTCTACCTTGTGGACTTACGCCGACGTTGTCCTTGTGGAAACAGAAGACCATGCTGTGAATACTAAATAGTTTTGTATTACTTAAAAAGTCTTTGGATACAATTCAAGGTATTGACTTCACAAGCATTAGGAAGGAGACGATTTTAGTACACATTCTTATTAAGGCTGTTTAATACTAATGAACACGACCGTGGGGGTAATCACTTATTTCCACTTCTTTGTTCTTTTTTTAATTGAAAAGAAGCAACCCTTAACAACCATTTCTAAACTAACTTGTCCCCGTAGGTACATGATCATATTTATTCAAAACTTAAAAAAAATCAATGCAAAATGTCTCTATAATGAAGCACTTGGCTCTTAATCATTAAGAGTAAGAATACATTTTATCCATAATGTTTTGGGAGATTAAAATCTATATTTGTTGTCCCCTCTTTGCTAGTACTCATAGAAGGGTTTAAAGAGTATAGCAAAACATATAAGAATGAAACATCATTATTTCACACCTTATTCAAGAACTATTGGTGATAACCCTGATAGAAATTTTTCTACTTTAAAACACAATTCCAAATAGTTCTAATTTCTGCTTTCATTCAGAACTAATTATGACAATGGAGATAGTACCCACAAACAGATTTTCAAATCTAGGGCTTCAGTGGTTGAGAATCACTATACTTTTTGGTATTCTTCATCTTCAAAAGCCCAGCGCCCAGCTACTCCAATGACCTTGCCAACCACTGCCGTTCCCTTTTGAGTACCTGTGGACAATGTTTTGGTGTATTTGCTTAGCTTTGGGATCTATAGAATTGCCTCTCACTGTTAGTTCTAATAAAAAAGTGTATATTAGGAATCTCAGAGCTAGGACAATGCTTACAGCGTGTTTATTTCCAGCACCCAAAGCGTTATCTCTTTGCAAGGTGACCACTCTCTGATGATTCTCAATGAGAGAGAACGCGCCCTTTCAAAAAGTCATTGCTGAATAACCTACTAAATTTTTTCCTTAAAATATGAAAGTATCAACACTGTGAATCAAACAAATCAAAACTGTTAACACCTATTGTCACAGTGTGTTTTAGACTCTTCCGTATCGACTGAATTTATTCCAATGGGTGTTTATTAGGTCTATAACTCAACTAACTGTAATAGTGACAATAAATTTTCGTTATATTATTTGGAAGATAAATATGATAAGCTAAAGATCAACCACATGGGGCCACAGAGAACAAGCTTCACAGGTTTGTCATTCCTGCTTGTCCAACTCAAGGCACCGGTCAGGGCTGCCTTCATTCTTCTCTGAAGACGTCTCCACATTAACTATTTCAGGTCCTTCAATGATCGTACCAAGATCCTGGAAGTTAAGGGGTATGCTTACCTATTTTTGTGCCCCAACAATTTAGACAGTGTTTGATGTGACTTCAGTCTGGGGCTCAGCTAATATTAGTGGAATACATGAATTATTTCCCCTCACCAAAATGGTTACTTTTCTCTGAAAAAGCACAGGTTTGACTCTATCTTTCTCCAAGTGTAGCCCCAAATTGGATCCTGACCAATGTCCAGAGTGACGTTTTTCTGGCTTTTTTTTTTTTTTAATGGAACCTAAGTTTGCTTGTGTGTCTGGGAAACCACATGACACCACTGATTTCCGTGGACTCATTTGCCAATAAAATATTAAGTTCTTTCCAAGGTTTATACTCCGTCATTCTCTGCAACTCAGGCAGTGTTGATGTCACTGACTTAGGTTCATTGTGTCTAGTTCACCATAATGTCAGTAATAAATCCTTCCTATGTGTCAGCAATAGTTCCAAGACATCTCTTTTTTTTTTGCATTAACTTAATTAATTCTCATAACAGCTCTGTAAGAACTCACTTTGACTGTAGGAATCTCAATTGCTTAATTAATAAAATGGGTTGCTCCTTGAAATATAGAGAATATTTTAGAGGATCAGAATGTACTGCCACAAAAATAAGGAGTAAGAGATTCTTTTTTTTTTTTAAGATTTTTATTTATTTATTCATGAGAGAGAGAGAGAGAGAGAGAGGCAGAGGGAGAAGCAGGCTCCCAAGGAGCAGAGAGCCCGATGCGGGACTCGATCCCAGGACTCTGGGATCATGACCTGAGCCGAAGGCAGACGCTCAACCATCTGAGTCACCCAGGTGCCCCAAGGAGTAAGAGATTCTTAAATTTCTGGAAAATATGCTTTAGCAAGAGCACGTTGCTACCCAAAGTTGAGACCAGCAGCATTGCCTGGGAAGTTAGCAGAGACACAAATTCTCAGGTTTGGTCCAGATATACTGAATCAGAATCTTTGATTTAGCAAGATTCTCAGGTCATTCCTGTGCACACGCAGGCCTGCGAAACAGTGTAGGGAGGTGCCCCAAGAGGGGGGCTGCCTAAAGTCCTAGCACCACACACATTCCTTGCCACAGACTCTTCATAAATAAATAAAAAAGTAAATAAATAAATAAATACATACATACATACATACATACATACAGGCAAATGCCATCCACTTCGGAGTTGCAGTTTAAAATAAACTAGATTAAATATATACACATGATCAGCCCAGCACCGAGAATGTCACTGATATTTTTTACATATTTACTGAATCCAAATATGATATTTTAAAGCAATGCTTTCTCTTCTCTGATGTAAAAAATCAATACATGTTCATTGTGGAAAATTGATAAAATGCATTTTTAATGTGCAGTTTTATTTCAGTTTAAAGCTAGATAAAAGGTAGCAAGTCTATCGGCATTACCTTGAATTAAGTGGCTGTTATAATAAAATACTTGCACTGCACTTTAGAAAATCAGGTTCTCTTTTCTTAAACTATATGATAACAAGAACAAAATGTACAAAATAAATGTGTCTCACAAAACAAAACAAACCAGCAAATACAACTTTCATAAGAGGTGGAGCTCAGTGGAAAGAGGCCAGGCTTTTGAACTGGGTGGTCAAGTCTGGATCTAGAATGTTCCATTTAGCAGACAGATGACATCAGACAGGACCTTTACGTCATGTGAACCTCAGCGTCTTCATCTGTTATGAGGATTTCATTGAGGGGAGAGACCTAACTCTGGGGCCGCCTTGGGGTAGGCTCTGGATTAATGGGGGCCACCATAGCGACAGAGTTTCAAGAGGGTCTTTCTTGACAGCTCCTGAGAATGGAAACTCACTACAGGGTTTAACATCAGTGTGGAGCCCAAAGTAGCTTCCAGGCAGGCGAGAGTGTGGCAGGGAGTGGCTCCCTTCGAGGGAGCATAAAGGCTAATGTCACCAAGGGGACAGGTTTCTTATCAAAGCAGCTCTGTGCTGGTGGTGAAGACATGAGGGTACCTGATCACCTGCAAAATGCTAATGAAGGCGGTAAAGACCACAGTCTGCAGAACTGAGGTTCTACTGCTCCCGTGGGTTTTGCCCAGAAGCGTGGGTAGCTGCACAAGTTTCCAATTTATCTTCAAATATCTTTCCATGCTCTCTTGTCTTTCAGAATCAGTGAAAGTGAAGTCATTGGAAGAATAATCCATTCATTATCAAAGGACAAAGATGACGGTGGAAATGGGATACATAGTTTAGCTTACAGAACCTGTTTTAAAACCTGCTGTTGTAAATACTGCTAGGTAGCAGGCCAGGTGACGTTGACAAGCTCATTTTGTCTCAAGAGAGGGAGTCTGAACCGAGTTCCCAGGAAATCACTGCAAAGTAGCTACTTAAAATACCTCACTTCTGCTCCTGTCCGTCAATGTTTGGCTGCAGAATGCAACAGGAGTGTGGTGGGGAAGATGTGGGCTGTGGCCAGGGGAGAGGATTCTGCTTAATGAAACAAGTTTCTAGAACTCGGCTTCAGTGTCCAGCCTGTCTACCAAGTTATTGGGCTTGTGGCGGGCTTTGTACGCAACCTGATGAGTGTTCGTGAACTTTCTAGCTCCTGCCAGCGTGAAAGGTCCTGGTCTGTCCACACGGATGTTTTCCTTCACTCCTCTGAAGAATGTCTTCTTGTCACATGGGTCTTGGACTTCTAATGGAAAATGAAAAGCAAAGTAGCGGTGAAGAAAAATGATGCATGAAGCAAAGGCAAGAACGTTTTTCTGTGAATTTTGAAGAGAGATGTATGGAAGTGGACCCCTTCCTAGTTGTACTTGATCACAGGGAATGCAGTCCTTGACCTTGCCACCTTTGAATTCACCAGCATGGGTATGACTTCCTAGTTGGTGAAAATTTGTTGAGATGCTCTTTGGTACCAGTCACTCATGAAAGGGAACAGAGCTGTAAAGAACAATCCCTGCACCAGCTAAAGTGAACACCCAGGGGGGGACACAAGGTAAACACGGGTGCGTGACAACAAAGCCAACAGGACAAGCAATGTCACAAGGCAGCATGTGACTTAGGGAGACATGAAGGACATAGAAGAAGGCTGGCTTCCAGCTGAGGGAAACAATGTGCTGGAGGAGAGTGGAAGTCTGCAGAGAAAGTGGTAAGAGTCTTCTTCTGAAAGGTGGGAGGATTCCAGAAACACAGAGAGGAGAGGGCAGGGGTGTGGCGGGAACTAAGCCAAAACTAGGTTTTGTTCTAGAAATGTGGACTTTTTGTTCCTTGCTCTTTTTCTTTCCTTCTCTCTCTCTTTATTTCTCCATATACATATATATGGAGATATATATATGGATATAGATATATAGATATATATCTCTCTATATATAACACAAAATGTGTTAAAACTTGTTCAGAATCTATTTACCAAATAACTTTCTATACTAATTTTGAATTGGAAACACACCCCCAAAACAGCTCAAGAATTTTCTTTTTGTTTTGTTTTGTTTTGTTTTTAGTGGCCAAAATAAATATTAACTGACCTGAGGAGACATTTGAAAAATTCTTGGGCCATCTTAACTCTCTAAAATCAAATATTTACCTCCCTGCAGTTCTCAAAATAAAAGCTTCTGCTTGAAAGCACTTGCCAGCAAAACAAATGTTTGCTGCAGAATGCTACATACAGTTGGACTGTTGAGGCATCACTAAATAAATTGCTTGATTGCCAAATCACACTTTTTTGTTTGGAAAATTACTAAGACCGGTCATATGCCCTAAGATTTAAAGTTAGCTTTTTATAGATGAGTAATAGTGTGGGATACTCTGAAAAAAGGAATGACGGTAGAGAAGAGTAAAGTACACTTTTTGGATAATACACATTTCGATAAACAAATGTGAAGCTCACATACAAAGGCAACGATTTGCCCCCGAAATAAATGCTTGCTAAAAGGCACACACTTTATGTCATTATGCCTACTGGTAGGCCAGCCCATCTATGGTCCCAGAACTTTGTGTTTACAAAAAGATTTTGCTGTAGAAAGCAACCTCAATCAAGTGGACTTCACTAATTTAGAATTTATAATATTGCTTGTAGAAATTGTTTGAAGTTCTTCTTTTAAGATAAAAGAGTAATTTCAGGGTATTTAAAAAAATTTATTGTTATGTTAATCACCATACATTACATCATTAGTTTTTGATGTAGTGTTCCATGATTCATTGTTTGTGCATAACACCCAGTGCTCCATGCAGAACGAGCCCTCCTCAATAACCACCACCAGGCCAACCCATCCTCCCACCCCCCTCCCCTCTAGAACCCTGTTTGTTCTTCAGAGTCCATCGTCTCTCATGGTTCGTCTACCCCTCCGATTTCCCCTGCTTCATTCTTCCCCTCCCGCTACCTTCTTCTTCTTCTTCTTCTTTTTTTTCTCTTCACATATATTGCATTATTTGTTTCAGAGGTACAGATCTGTGATTCAACAGTCTTGCACAATTCACAGCGCTCACCATATCAGGGTAATTTTTTAAGCAATTTAGCGGATTGAACTATTTTGAAGCACCATGGGAAGCATTCATTTGCACGTGAATATTTTATAAACTTTTCTGCAGATCGCTGCAACCTATGTCTCTAAGCAAGTTTCGTCTTAAGTACGTGAACTTCTAGCCACCTTGAGGGTTTTATTATTAATATTCTATTTGTTTTTACATATCCTTAAAAATACTAAAGCTGCATGCATTTCATATTGTTCCCAATTTTAACTATCTTCTGTACCCAATTTCTATGAATTGGTGAGGTTTGCTTTGAATAACTTCTTTGGCACAGAGCTAGGACATCAGGTAGTGTTTTTTCTGCTAGCTATAAGACACAGGTAACTCTGGGACACTGAAGCCTGAAACTCTTAAAATTTGGGGGCCTGATATAAAATTTAGAATTCTCCAGCATGCCATTGCATATGGTATTGACACTTTATGTTAATAATGGGTATGTATTGCTCACTTACTGCATTTTGACAGTGCTCTATACATAAATTAGAGTATCCACTTTCCCAGAAGGCCAGTATAAACTTTCCAGCACAATTGATAAAACAAAAAAACAAAAACAACAGATGAGTAGAAGGGTAAAAAAAAAAAAAAAAATGCATGGCTTTGTAAGTATATTAGTTAATGTTGAACATGGTATTTGAATTTAATAGAGCTCCCATCATGGAAAGATCATAAGCTTTACAATGTACAATCTAGAGGGGACATTCATCTTGTTACATGTTAGAACTTCTGAAAAATGGACATGCCCAAGTCTCATTCCTAGAGATTTTGACAGAGCGAAACTGAGGTGGGGTCTGGCTGGGAATTTTTGAAAAACTTTACAGATGAGGGGCACCTGGTTGGTGAAGTTGGTTGGGTGTCTGACTCTTGGTTTCGTCTCAGGTCATGATCTCAGGGTGCTGGGATGCAGCCCTGCCTCAGGTTCCCCACTCCGCATGGAATCAGCTTGCGATTCTCTCTCTCCCTCTCCCTCTGCCCTTCCCGCTCATGCTCTCTCTGTCTCTTTATCTCTCTAGAATAAATAAATAACACCTTTAAAGTCAAGAAAAGCCTTACAGGTGATTCTGTTGTTATTGGCTGGAACACAGAAGCAATATTAAATAGGAGTTTGAGAATCTAAGTGCTAATTTTGACTCTTTCACTTACCAGGCACATGACTTGTGAAGTTACTGGTGGTCAGTGAGATCTGACATATTTATACAGTGTAATGCTCTTAAAGACAGCAGTAGAGAGTAGGTAAGGAAGGATGTGGAAAACTGGAATCTTTTGTGAAAATGTATGAGCTTGTTATTTTCAGAAACTAGTTGTTTGGGTAAATGAAGTTTTTTATATGGAGAACATATTGGCACATTTTATCAAGCTGGTTTGCTCACACATAATACCTCCTGAAGCCCTGATCAGAGCTCTATAGTAAACCATGCATTCAGTTCATGGATTGACCAAGTAGTTCTTTCCGGGGGCTTGATGAAACAGGACAACGCAGGAAGTAGATGTGCTTCCAAATAACAGTATGTGTGACTTGCAGGGCTGCATCACTGAAAGATCATCAGTGGGGTCTCAGGACTGAGGCATTTGTAAGCTCAAAAGGTATAGGGAAGATGGTGCATTTTAAGAAGAGACATGGAAGGTATAAACATGGCCCAAGGTGACCTTCTATGGATGAAAACTGTATCTTCTGAGATTAAAAAAATACACTGGGTGGGATTAATGCAGATTAGATACTGCCAAATAAGTGATTAGTAACATGAAGACACAGCCATGGAAGCTAACCAAAACAGAGAGAGAAGTGGCTGAAAAGAGCAATACCACTTAGGTAGCTTTGGAACAACATAAAACAGCCTAATATACCTGTAATTGGCATTCTGAAGGCTGGGGGAGGACCAAGCAGAGACAAACTTTCAAAGAAATAAATAATGGCTGAGACTTGTCCAAACTTCACGAAAAGTCTAAACTCAGAGATCCAAGAAGCTCAAAAATAGGAAACTCTACATGCAGCAAAAATGAAGAGAACCATATCATAGTCAAATTGCTTAAAAATGGTGATAAATAGAAAATGTTCAAGGTTTCCGGACTGCAAAAAAAAAAAAAAAAAAAATCACATACAGAGGAATAAAGATAAAGATGACAGCCAATTCCTCATCAGAAATAATGGAAAGCAGAAGACAGGATAGCAACATCTGTAAAGTACTGTAGGAAAAAAAATTGTCAACCTCTAATTCTAGAGTTCTATGTTTAGTACTTTGTGTCAAGACTGTCTATATAGCTACAATAATAAAATGTAAATTATAAGGATTGACATACAGATTAATGGAAATGATCTGAGAACCTAAAAATAGGTATACACACAAGGTCAATTGATTTTTAACACAGCCCAAGTAATTCAATGGGAAATATTTTTTTTTCAATAAATGGTAGTGGACCAATGGAACATCCATACACAAAACAATAAACTTCAACTTTTACTTTGAACTATACACAAAAATATAAGTCAACAAGGAATAAATCTAAAAGATTGTAAAACTTCTAGAAGAAAACAGAAAATCTTTGTGACACTGGGTTAGGTAAATATTTCTTTGCTATTACATGAAAAACATGAATGATGAAAAAATGTTGATCAACTGGATTTCATCAACATTCAGAGTTTTTTTTCTGTTCAAAAGACTTTGATAATTTTCACCAAAAGACAAGCCACACACAGAGAGTAAATATTTGCAAAACACACACTCAGTAAAGAACTTGTATCCAGATTATATCTTACAATTTAGTAATATGAAGATAATTACATAAATAAAAGAGAGAAAATATGTGAACAGATACTCCATCAAAGAAGATATGAATATGGTAAGTAAACATATGAAGGATGCTCACAATCAATTGTCATTGGGGGAAAAAATAAAAACACTATGAGATACCATGGCCATGGCTAGAAGGGATAAACTTTAAGAGATTGATAATGCCAAGTGCTTGCAAAGATGAAAAGCCACTGGAACACTCACACTTTGCTATATGAGTGGGAATTCAATGGTACAGCCCACTTGGGCAACCAGTTTGATTGTTTCTTATAAAGTTAAAATAGATGGACCACATGTAGCCATTTGCTAGGGCTGCCATAACAAAGTCACCCAAACTGGGTGGCTACAACAACAGAAGTGTATTGTCTTGCAGTTCTGGAAGCTGGAAGTCTGACATGAAGGTGCCAGCTGTGAGGGAGAATCTGTAGGGGCCTCTCTTCCCTGGGTTCTGATGGTTCACTGGCAATCTTTGGCACTTCTCCACTTGTCGATGCATTGCCCTGATTTCTGCCTTCACCTTCACCTAGCAATCTCTCTGTGAGCACCTGTGTCCACATTTCCCCTTTGGTTAAGGACCCAGTCATATTGCATTAGGGCCCACCCTAATTATCTCACCTTCACTGGATCATTTGCAAGAACTCAATTTCCAAATAAGGCCATATTAACAGGTTGGAGTTAGAACCCCAACATTTTTTTATGGGACATAGTTCAACCCACAATATCCTAGGGCCTAGCGATCCCACACATAGGTGTTTCTCCTCAAAGGTTTGTCTTTTTTTTTTAAGATTTTATTTATTTATTTGAGAGAGAGAAAGAGAGCTTGCTTGAGGAGAGGGGAGAGGGGCAGGGGGGAGGGAGAAGGAAAGAGAGAGAATCTCAAGTAGACTCTCTGTTGAGCACAGAGTCTGACATGGGGATGGATCTCAGGACCCTTAGATTATGACCTGAGATGAAACCAAGGGTTGGAGGCTTAACCAACTGAGCCACCCAGGCACCCCTCCTCAAAGGGTTTTATGAAGATTATGTGAAATTTAAATATCAATCAGTTTGATTGTTGTTAATATAAGTTTTACCATATTGAATCCAGTCCCCTATTTCATGCATGAAGGTTGGGTGAGAAGAGAAAATTGATTTATTCTGCCCTTCAACACATGTACACAACACGAAATGCATTAATTGCATTGTGCAAAATCCTGCTCTTGAGGAGCTTATACTCCAGTGGAAGACATAAAAGGTGACTTTCAAAGCTTGTAAGGCCAGGTGGTCCTGCCTCATACAGGAAAAGTTACAGAAAAACTATTCTTGTAAATTCAAGAGGCCAGCGACTTCTTTCATGTGGAGAGGGTCAGAGACGGCCTCATGGGGAAAGTGGCAGTTGACCTCATCCTCAAAGTTCTGGACAAGTGGATGGAGGGAAAGGCGATCTGGGCAGGGAGGACACCAAAGCCAGGTGACAGAGCTGGGAATGGGCAGAAACACAAGCAAGCATTAGGAGATCACTGACATGCGGGAGCCATGTGGGTGAAGTAGGTCTCGAAGTAGTGGGCGAGCCTCAGCCCCAAGAGCCCAGGGGGCCAGTATGGGAGGCGGTCTCTGTTCTGGAGGCAACAGGGAGAAAGGGGCACATTTGAACACAAAAATGACAGGATTAGTGCTGTTTCAGCAAGATGTATCCTGTGTTGGGTGCAGAGTGTTCAGAAAGTGAAGAGCCACGTGGGGCCCACTTAGTGTGCAGATAGTGGAGGAGAGGCCTTGAAAACGGGCTGTCTTTCCTCCTTTGGGGAGGTTTCCTGTTCACCCAACTGGCTCCGTGTATCAGGTAGCTTTCTACGGAAACCAGTCCAGCAGAGATGTGAGTAGAGAAGCTGATGATCTCTTGGCGGAAAGAGCCGGGACTGAGAGGATGCTGCGGTCTGTCCCTCCTTCTATGACGACATAATTCTACCGCAAGGATGTAACACTCGGCTTGATTTGTGTGGAAGGAGTGGGATAATTTTCCTCACAATCAGATCTCCAAACCATCAGCATTAAAGATAATTCTAATGCTGCACTTTTTAAAAGGTTACTTTTTATGCTATTATAGTCGTCTCGTGGAGGACGCCCTGAACACCCAGGGATAGAGCTCAAATGTGCCTATCTCCAAATGTTCCCGCGTGGCGTGATTTTTCAAGGTCAATGTTCAGAGAAACAGTCCCCGTGAGAAAACCTGAGAACGGCTCAACTTCACAGTAAACGCAACCAGTCAGCTATCCAGGGGAGCAAAGGTGAAGTTCTCTGCCCCTCCTTGCGTGTCCTTGGAGAGGTGGCCTTCGGCATCCTCCCCTCATAGAATGCATCAGGAGGCTCATGGCTCACCCAAGTGTCCCATCTCTCCCCCTGAGTAAGTCGCCACTGCAGCTTTCCTGTGGCTCGAGCAGAGCTCTGTCCCTTAGAGCGAGCTCAGTGATGGTGAGGTGAGACCCAACCTTGGGGAGGGAGCCTCAGGGCTTCCCAGACAGCTTGGAGATGGCGGGTGTGCTCAGCCAGACTTTGCACATATGTAACTCAGTAGGAAAGCGGAGGCTCCCCCAGGAAGGGGACTCCGGATGCCAATCTGTCACTGGAGCACAACAGAATGAGTTTAGGAACAATTGAGTTGAATGCACACATGTACTATCTCCATGAGTTCCCCAGAGGGCATTTTAAGCAGGAAGCAAGATGTTTTTTACTATGTAAAGCTCTGAGTTTCCTGGATAAGAAATCTGTTCCTGTATTTCTTTATTTATGCCTGTACTTCATATATATCCACAGAGACGAGGAAAACATTTTAGGCAAGAGCATCTCTGGATGGCAGGTTTATATGTAGAAGGAAAAATGTCTGGAAGTTATTGGGTGATCTGAGGGCCCAAGGAGTCTGTGGCTCAGGGCAAAATGTGGCTGGACATCAAAGCAACTAAATAATTTTCCAAGAGCCCACACGGTTATTGGCTGAATTTAAATGTGAGTCCTTATCTCTTGATTCCCTATTCCTGCCATCTACTCCTATATAACAAATCACCCCAAAATTCAGTGGCTTTTAAAGACAGCAATGATTTCTGTTTTTTACTAATGAGTTTGGGCAAATTATGGACAGCATGCCTGTTTCATGCGAGGGTCGGAGTGTTGGCTCTCTGGAACAGGGGTGGAGCCGGGGTGTCCTCAGACAGGCAGGTGGGCCATGGCTATTTCTGGGGGCTCAGGCGAGGCTGTTGTCAGAAACCTCATTACCTCTTCATGAGGATGTCGACATCTCTGTCTTGCTTACAGCATGGGGGTACATTTTATTTGTTTGTTTGCTGTTTATTTATTTTATTTTTTTAAGATTTTATTTATTTATTTGAGAAAGAGAGAGCAGGAGTGGGGGAAGGAGGCAGAAGGGGAGGGAGAAGCAGACTTCCTGCTGAGCAGGGAGCCTGATGCGGGGCTCGATCCCAGGACCCTGGGATTATGACCTGAGCAGAAGGCAGATGCTTAACCAACTGATCCACCCAGGCTCCCTGTTTATTTGTTTTAATACCCTTTATTTTTAGAGCAGGTTAAGGTCCACAGCAAAACAGAGGAACAGAGATTCCCCATACACTCCCACCCCCACATACACACAGCCTCTCCCATTACCAGCATTCCCCACAGAGCGATCAATACATTTGTTACAATTGGTGAACCTACATGGACACATCATAATCAACCAAAGTCTATAATTTACCTTATTGTCCACTCATGGTGTTGTACATCCTATGGGTTTGAAGAAATGTATAATGACATGTATCCTCCATTATGGATCATACAGAGTAGTTTCATGGCCCTAAAACCCCTCTGCACTCTGTCTAGTCATCCCTTCCTCTACCCGTAGCAACCACTGATCTTTGTACTGTCTCCATACTTTTGCCTTTTACAGATATCATGTAGTTGAATCGTACACTATGCAGCCTTTCAGATTGGCTTCCTTCACTTAGAAATATGCACTTGAGTTTCCTCTGTGTCTTTTCATGGCTTGATAGTCCATTGCTATTTAGTGCTGAATAATGCTCCGTTGTCTGGATGTTGCACAGTTATCCACTTACCTCTATCTCGGTTGCTTCCAAGTTTTAACAAGTTGTGTGTGTGTGTGTGTGTGTGTGTGTGTGAAAGACTACTATAGACATCTACATGCAGATTTTGTGTGGACATAAGTTTTCATTTCCTTTGGGTAAATATCAAGGAAGACAACTGCGTGACTGCAGGATCATGTGATAAGCTTTGTAAGAGACCACCAGACTGTCCTCCAAGGTGGCCTTAACATCTTGCATTCCCCCCAGCGATGGGTGAGAGTGCCTGTTGCTTCATACCCTCGCCAGCACTTGGTGCTGTCAGCTTTCTGAATTTTAGCCATTCTGATAGGTGTGTAGGGGTAACTCGTTGTTTTAATCTGCATCTCCCTCATGACATATGATGTGGAACATCTTTTCCTGTTTTCATTTGCCATCCGTGTGTCTTCTTTGGTGAGTGTCTGTTGAGGTCTTTGACCCAGTTTTTAACTGGATTGTTTGTTTTCCGATTGAGTTTTAAGAGTATTTTGTATATTTTAGATAACAGTCTTTTATCAGATGTCTTTTGCAAATATTTTCTCCCAGTCTGAGGCTTGTCTTCTAATTATGTTGATATTGTCTTTTACAGAACAGAAGCTTTTAATTTCAATGAAGTTCAGTGTATCAGTGAGTTCTTTCATGGCTTGTGCCTTTGGTGTTGGATCTAAGAAGGCATCGCCTTACCCAAGGTCATCTAGGCTTTCTGCTACCTTCTCTTCTAAGCGTTTTATAGCTTTGCATTTTACATTTGGGCCTGTGATCCATTTTCAATTAATCTTTGTGAAGAGTGTGAGATCTGTGTCTAGATTCATTTTTCTGCACATGGATGCCCGGTTGTTCCAGCACCATTGGCTGAAAAGCCTCACTTCGCTCCATTGTATTTCCTTTACCCCTTTGTCAAAGATCAATTAATGATATTCATATGGGTGTATTTTGGGGCTCTCTGTTCTGTCCCATTGATCTATTTCACCAGTACCACACTGTCTTGATTACTATGGCTTTGTAGTAAGTCTCGAGGTCAGGTAGTGTCCGTCTCCCACTTTGTTCTCCTTCAATACTGTGTTGGATATTCTGGGTCATACTTTTCTCTATGCATGAAAGGATTTCGCCTCTGGAAGCTCATGGACTCTTTCCCATTCCCTTAGTGTATGAGTTTTAAAGCCTTTTTAGATCCTTAAGAGTGAAAATTGCACAAGTCAGGTTTTTGTCCCAGCTGTGTGTTGTTTTGATATGCAGCCCCGTAACGAGCTCTGTTTTATAGTTGCTAATACACGCCTACGATTGTGCCATTTTTTATGTTGCTGTGGTCGCTTCATTTACATGTTTGGGCCCATGGTATTATAAGGCCGGCAATATGATATTCTTGTGTCATCTCGAGATGTGGAAATGTTGTTCTCATTAGTGTGGTTTCAGAAACAACCTCAGTATATAAAACACTTTCAAAGAAAGCCTATCCCTGATCAGCTTTAAGTAAGAATAACACATCTGTATTCATAGCGATTTTTGAAATGTGATCCTCCGGGTTAAATGTCCTATCCATACATTATCTACTTTTAGGATAAACACAGCATTTAACTTTGATTAAATAGGGAGTAGATGTGAATTTAAACGAGTGGAACTCAATTATTGGACTGATTACACAAGAAATACATGTTGTCTATTTTAATCTGCTTAATTACTGAAACAAGCTTTTCTTTTAAAATTACTCCATCAGTCCAAAGAACAAAATCAATGCATATTCAATTAATATTAATTATACAACAAATGCAAAGTTGAGTCAGGTTTAGCACAGCCCAATACTCTAATTTTCTTATTGGTAAATTGAAAATTCATTCACTGAAAGAGAGAAGGAAGGGTGCCTTTGACTACATTTAGAATCAGCATGAGTGCCAAATTCTAAATGTCAAACCAACCTCAGACCTGCAGGGGTCTGTGTAAGCGAAGGCAGGGCTGGGGTCGGGGGCATGCCCTGGTTCTGTTTCCTCTGCTTCTGGAACAGAAACTTGAAAAGACCTGGGAAATGAACTTGGAAGATTCCTGGACATGAAATTACTTGTGCCAACCAGTGTTTCAGTGATTGTAGAGCGACAGACCGGAAGATGTCAATGAATTTTCTTGAAACCTTATGCAAGTTTACAAACGAAGGAGCAAAGCTGCGGTGAGAGGTACCTGTGCTGCTGGTAGTTAACTCCTGGGGCCGGGGGCGGGGGGGAGGTGGGGTCGGCCACACAGGACAGCTCACTTTGTCTGGAAAGAAAGAAAAACCGTGCACAGCTGATACATTTTGCAAGCAAAGCCCACTGGTCACTGAGGAAGGAAGTGGGACATGGGAAGGCCCTGGAAGGGGGACATGGGAGGGCTCTTCCCAAGGTTGCCTGGAACCCTCCTTGTCATGATTGGACTCTGCTATACATCTCTCAAGTGCAGATTTGGTTTAAAAATAGGAACACCTATTTTTAAATACCTCTTTCCATGTTACAAAGCTTTTTTTTTTTTTTTTTAATTTTTTAACACCTCTGCTTGGTGCATATATATATATATATATATATATATATATGAGGTAAAGTATTAACTAGTCATTGTATTATATAATTAATATATGTAATTTAAGTTAAATTATTAAAATATATGCACACATGTGCGATTATTATTATTCTCCATCTGTAAACTAGTAATCAGAGTCAGACAGGTGGGATACCGGCATCGAACAGCTTACGAATGACACAGATGGAATCTGAGGGTGCATTTTCAAAGCCTACTTCTTTTGCCTCTGTGCCAGAGCTTCCATTCAATAAGCTGAGTTGTTCATCAGCGGAAATAGAAGAAGACAAAATGACACCCAAATATACTTCAGTGGTCTCGGAGATGTTTTTGCCCATGCTGGTCAAGTTAACTTCAAACCATGGATCTGTTTCTCAGCATGCTGTTCATCTGTAGCCTAAATCACTAAGCATGGGACTTAGATGTCCGATTAATTCGCTCGCTCATTTATTCACTGATTGGACAGGTACTTGTGGTTGCCCGTGATGCCCAAGGCTCTGTGCTGGTCCCTGGAAATACAGTAGTGTAAAACACTGATAGGGCTCTCACATTTATGGAGTCGAGAGGGAACTGGACTTGTGTCCAGGAATTGGGCCAGTAAAGGAGGTGCTATAGGGATAGTCAGGGACCTATGGCGCCCATTGAAGGGAGGCCCAGCCCGGAAGAGCCAGAGAGAAGCCCAGGAGGGGGGCTTTTTCAAGGCCCCTAAGCCATGTGGGCAGGATGGAGTTGGCGTCAGCTCCAGGCCCTGCGGTGGGGGGACGCTAACTGGCCGGCTCAGAATAAGGCATTCCGCTGGACTCATTCAGAGCCAGTAGGCTACAAATGGCTTCTGACTTCTGCTGGGTCTTCGCAAAATGTGCAGGTGTTATGCCTGCTGTATTCGAACTTGGAAGAGAGGCGGCGGGGTGCCCATGCCACCGCCATGCCCCCACACGTGGTCCGAACACGAGCCAACCCTCACAGCGGGACAACGCACCCAATAGGGAATGCAAAGAGTAGAGTCTGGTGAAATCAGCTGGCTCCCTGAACTCAGTCTTACTCTGACAGGGTCCTAGCATCCCTGTTTCATCAATACAGCCTTATTCTTTAAGCCAGTTTGGGTTGTGTTTTTGGCCACTTTCCACTGAAAGAACATTGACTGATCCGCTTTGCCAAGCCTGCCAGGCAGAAGAGATTGCGCCCTCCCCTGCGTTCTCAAAACGCTTTGTTTATAGCCCTATTACATCCCCTCTCAAGTGGTTTATAGTTGGTTCTATGTGCCTGGCAGCCTCTGGAGGGCATTCACCAGGGCTAATTCCTCTTTACGTCTCCCCAGACGTAAGCACCGTGTCTGGTACATGCACGTGGTGGGTCCTCAGTGAGGGTTTGTTCAATTAACTAACAAGTGTCCTGCTCTTCCGTTAGCTTCAAAGTGCCTTCCCTCTCTGTGTTTACAGGCTTCGGCTCCCACAGAATGTGAACGTAGCAGTGCGATGTTTTAATGGTTAAAATAATTAAAAGGCAATAGGGCTACATTATCTTGACAGCTTCCTCAAAGGTGAACCACGTTAAACACAGTTAAGTGATTACCATCAGAGGGAAACCAAATGTAGAAAACTGTCGATTGTTTGCAGAGAATTGTCACCACTGTTTTTAAAGCATATTTTTCCAGGCTTGTATTATTTCAGTCCTTCTATGGGCACCGGAGAGCTTTGAAAAGGAAAGTATGGACATTCTATTGGTGAAAAGATAACCTTTAAGGGATTTTAGAAGAGAAGAAATTGCTATCCCCAAGAGGGTCTTCCAAAACCTTATAAAAATGCTCCCAGCTGAATTATGATGGTATTTCTACTTTGTTTCAGAAAATCCACCCTGCCAGGATTGAAAAATACCAGCCAATTAGCCATCCAGATAGCATGAGTGCTTTCATTAGCCTTCAGATGTTTGCTGAATCTCTTTCTTGTACCCATACTGAGCAGAAAGCTCACTCATGGATCCCAAGTGAATGTAATCAATAGACCAGATCCATCACATTTTTACTCTCGTTGCCTGGCAAGTCTGGGCATAGTGAGTTCACTGCCACTGCCCTAATATTGTCATTTTCATGGGGCTTTTACAATAATCCTTTCCCCTCCTTACACAGAAGGAAAGACGGTGTTAGACCTTTATCGATCGTTTCTTGCCTGAAATAGAGTTCCAGGTAGCTAAAGCCTACGCATGCTGCTTCTGGCTTTCCATAAATTACTGGCACATCTGTGATTACTTGGCTTTAGCAGTGCTTTTTACCATTAGGTAACAATGCTCTTGAATTTCACCTTAAAAGTGTCTTTCTGGGAGCAGGCATAGCGCAGCGGGGTGGATGTTAGGACAACAGACTACTTCTATCTCCCAGCTCACGGTTCTCTGCGACTTGTGAAAAAAAAAAAAAAAATCACTTCTCTTCCCTTGACCTCACAGACTCATAAAATAAAAGACATTGGTATAGACAGTCTGTAAGTATCATGAGGATCTTAATATTTTCTGATTCTATATTACTTTCTTTGAGAGGGTAGCATGCTAGTTAATGTACGTGAGATGTGAACACCACTTGGAGAATGCACTCAGAATTTCTTTTTTTTAAGATTTTATTTATTTTTTTGACAGAGAGAGACACAGCGAGAGAGGGAACACAAGCAGGGGGGAGTGGGAGAGGGAGAAGCAGGTTCCCCACTGAGCAGGGAGCCCGATGTGGGACTCGATCCCAGGACCCCGGGATCATGACCTGAGCCGAAGGCAGTCACTTAACCAACTGAGCCACCCAGGCACCCCTACACTCTGAATTTCTTGTTTCTCTTTTGCAGTACTTACTGTTTCTCCTTCAAGTTTCTTTGCTCAGTTGTTAACAAGGGAGCATATGTTCTTGTGGAGGTCTCTTTCTTGTTGTGCAAAGCAAGAAATGTAATCATCTGTACGAACAAGAAATAAGAGCTCCAGTTATCTTTACATCACAAAAAATTGTACAAAGAATGGCCTCTTGGGATATTAATGAATTTGGGAAGTGTTCCTATGTTAGGGGCGTTTCTCTCTATTTGCTGATACTTTAACTCACACATTCTAATCCTGAGAATTTCCCGTAGTGTGTAAATCCCACTCCGGCCCTACCTGCTCCAGAGGCCTTGGTTAGACACAGCTTCCCACCCTCCCCTGGGCACATATCAGTCCCTCCATGCCGTCTTTACAGTGCTTTGAGTTAGAACAACGTTCTGCACTTTGAGTCCCTTGGAGGTGATGAGTATGCCACACCCCCTTGTATGCCTAAGACCCAGCCTAACAAGCAGCACATTATTACAGAAATTATAGTCAACATACGAAAAGAAAGTTTAGATAAAATTCATTAACAAGAGTCTTAAACAATGACAAACTTAAGTAGCAATGTAAAAGAATTCTCAGTAATGTGTACAGTAGATAGGAAATGGATCGATCAGACATGGAAGGACATAGAGGAGATGAAACGTCAGCATCTGAAAAACAATAGTAGGAATAAATATGAAAAGGAGGTAATGTACTTTTTGTGTTTCAGAACCGTAATTAGTCCAATATGGCTAAGGAATGTTAGAGAGTTAGGTTGAGAGGAAATTGCAAAAAGCTTTGAAGGTCAGGCTAAGACTTTATGAAAATATTCTGTGGACCAGGCTAAGATTTTCATGAATATGTTCTGGGCAATCTAACCAGGCACACACGTTATCCAGACAGAAGTTATGCCCCTGGGCTTCAGGTTCTTCACATGCAATTCAAGGGGTTAGATTCGTAGGTGACTTCTGTACTGACCTGTGATCATGCTGTAGAGCCCGCCCACCCACCCCACACAGACAGTGCTTTGGAAAGTGCTCTCCTCACTTGGTCTGCCACACTTGAGTTCAGGACAATAACTAACTGCCATGATCAGTTTAGCCTACTCATTTTGGCTTCCTTCCCTAACCATCTTGAAGACAATTCTTGAACTCAAGACTTTATAAACACACAAGATACTTAGTGGAGTAGAAGCAAACATATTTTACTCAAGAGAAGCAGCGCATCACCCTGGGGAGTGCTCTTCTGCAGAGGAAGGACAGAGCTGAGTCAGAAACCACCCAGAACCAGCTGAGATGACTTCAGATTGAGAAAGGCCAAGGGATTCAGAAAAGGAACCAGAAGTGGAAGCCAGAACACCCGGGCAGATCACATAGGCATGGACTGGCCGGAGCAGGGAAAATCTGGAATGCTGAAATCAAGGTGCCTGGGCTGAGGGGTCCAAAGTGCCCCAAGAGGACCCGATGAAACCAGTGTGGCTACCTTGCTGTGGAAACATAGGCTTGTATTTCTATCCACTTTTCATGAACGTTTCCACTTATGTCCTCCACCGCCCAAGAGAAACATAAATGTTTCAAGTGATACGGTGTAGAAGCAAACTGACTCATTAGAAGCTTGGACTGATTATAATATCTTGTATGGTGATAGATTGTAACTACACTTATCATGATGATGGTTTCATAATGTATAGCAATGTTGGATCACTATACGTGGGTATTAAGGAGGGCTAGTTCTGCATGGAGCACCGGGTGTTATACGCAGACAATGAATCATGGAACACTCCATCAAAAACTAATGATGTAATGTATGGTGACTAACATAACATAATGAAATAAAATTTTAAAAAAGTAAGTATAAAAAAAGAATCACTATATTGTATATCTGAAACTAATATTCAATTAGCTAATACTGTATGTTAACTAATCTTGAAAGAAGCTCAGATTGGCCAAAATGAAGGCTCTTGGGCAAATAATTCAGAAAATGCACTGACTACCATAAATTAAAACCAATTTATGTGGTTTTGTGGCAAAAGAAAAACATAGTTTGGATGTTTGTTGCAAAAAATATGTTGCCTACTATAATTTGGACTCAAAAAAGAAAAAGAAAAAGAAGACCTTATAAGTGGTGAGTTCCCTTGACTGCTTCCTTTTTCACAAGATGGCTTGGTTCAATCTTTTATTCACACATGTGGAATAAAGTGCTACCCAAACATATGAAGTTAAGGTGTTTGAGCTCATGATATTTTATAGGGACAATGAGAATAATAAAACACACATGTGTATACAGAGTCACCTTCATGAGCTTGCAACCTATGCAATCATGCATAGCCCATGCTCTGCGGGCCCCTTCTTGAAATTCTTAATAAATTTTGTAAGAAGACCAATATATATATCTTGTATTGGGTCCTACAAATTATGTAGTCAGTTCTGTATGTATATGTAGATAGTTGATTGATGGATAGATAGATGATAGATAGATAGATAGATAGATAGATAGATAGATAGATAGATAGATCGATCGATAGACAAAAACAGATAATGAGAAAGAGAGGGAGGAGGAAGGAATAGAGAACACTCTCTCCCATATGTCGACTGCCTGAACAATGATTTTTCTGCAAACTCACTTTTCTGCCTTATTCATATCCTATCTAGAGAGAAGATTTCCATTTGATTATTAATAGAGAATTCAAATGCTCTAAGCACCTGTTTTTATGAGTTTCACTATGATCAGCTTGCACACTTCATTAAATGGAGTTAATGTCATTTATGTAGCTACCTTAAAAGAGATTAGAAAGCCACACTTTCCAGAAAAGGCAGTGTATTTGTCAATAACCTTCTTCCTACTCTTTGTCATAACTTCATGCCTACGAACCAGCTAATCCTCATTGAAAAATAGGCCTCGTATGCTGCCACCTCAAACATCACCTAGCATCACGTTGATTCAAAACATGTAGTCAGGAGCCTTTCGGGCTGAATTACACGGTGACTAAGTCTCATGCTGGTGTAATTGCAAACAGCCCCGGTCTGAAAGCCTCCCTTGCGGGACAGCTGGAGTCATCTTGAAGACACCACAGATAAGTGGACTGACCCGGAGAATCCTAATGCTTTCTAATTCCACTCAAATGGAGAGACGTGCTCACAGTGCAGAGAAGGAACTCTTCTGAAACATAAATTGTTGCAAACCCTCTGAACTCAGTGTTAATCCCCATCGTATTATTATTTTGATTATTACATATTAGTGGTTTCCTGCCTTTCCATCATTCAGTTATTCTACACTTGGGCTTACTTTTTAAATTATCCATTTTCTTTCTGGCTGACGAAAATCACTGATTTCTGAGCTTATGGGAGCTGGAAGAACTATTTGGGATTATCTACTTCGTTGTTTTACAATTTCTAAGTATTTGGACATTAGCTTCACTTTTTTTTTTTCATCATAACTTCATTCCCCATATACAGTGCTATTACTTGTAAATATTACTTAAAATCAGCTCACTTTTTATGTTTACTAAAAAAAATAAATTAAAAAAATGATAAAATAAAAAAGTCTCACTTTAAGTAATAATATACATTAAGCTCTGAATTTATTAGCTGGTTTCATGCTTTCAAAACATGAAAACACATGTGTGTAACTACTTTTTCCTAAAGTTTGTCTATGACCCCCTAAAATGGTTTATGTATCTCTAATAAACATACCACAATTTGAGGTATGGACGTATGATCCAAAGTTCTCTTGGTACAGATGAGCCAACGAAAGCAGAGTGAGCTCATTAAAATAAAGAAAAGATTATCCCAGGGAAAACCACAGGGTTAAAAAAATAAATAAATCTTAGAATCCTTACCTTGCAACTTCTTACTTCTGCCTTTTTTGGGTAAGTTCCTTAAAACCCCTGAACCTCAGTTTTCTCCTCTGTAGAACTGGGATTTATCCCGCAACATAGCTCATAAGATGTTCCTAAGCACTAAATGAGCCCAAGGAGCAGGGTTTGCAGTGGGGGAGGTGACTCACGGTGACAGGGGATGTGTGACCTGGTCAAGACTGTGAATGTTATTCGGAGTGACATAGGAAGCCACCTCCCAAGGTCACAGAGGTAGTTACTGACAGACCCTGAACAAAACCAAGCTTTTGTAACTCAGTGCAATAACCCTGGTGCACAATGGAATCAGCTGATTAGGTGCTGAATAAACTTCACAAGTATCCTCCCTCTGCCTCCAAAGCATTAGGTTTTTATAAGGCTCTATCTTGCCTATGATGCCCATAGAGCACAGATAACTTTTCTTCTGATGAAAATATATGAATACAGTATTGCATAATCATCACTGTTTCCCTAATTTTTTTTTTCCTGACATGGTTGCTTCCTTGCAACTTATCTCTTTAGCAAAAGGTAGAAGGATTGGTTTGTTTCTGATTTTTCCTTTCAATCGAACATATGGTTCTGTTTAAATGTGTCCATGTTTGCAACTTACAGTTGACGTTTTTGGCACTCAGAATAGTATCTTGCAATTATACTTAGTTTAGAAAGAAGGGTTTGCTTTAACAGCAGAATGCATGAAATAAAAAAGTTCAAGTCAAATTTATTGGCTGCTGAGAGCCTTCGAGAATGTAGACGTCTGGTCTGGGGGAACTCAATGGATTTCTGTTCTTGGTACATGCACCCACTTATGTGTTCATGTCCCGCCCCCAACCTCATGGCCATTACAAGAAAGCATCTGAGTGTTGTACAAGGCTAAAGCTTTTTGTGTTAATCTATCCCATATGGAGTAGGTATTAAACAGACAGCGAATTCACTCAAGGCCTGGGGGCAAGCATGTATTTGCAACATGGGGACTCTGTCGAGGGACTTGTGTAGCAAAGAATGGGGAAAAGAAAACAGAAAAGGGTACAAGAAAAGTAAAAGAGTGCCTTCCTGGCTAAGCTCAGCCTGAAAATAATCGTTTGTGAAGACTATAAACCTCCCTCTCAGCAGTGGACCTTCACCAACACTCGAAGAGACTATCGGGGGTAAGGTACTCCGCCTGCATTGCTGTGCCCGGGAGACACAGATTTACCTATTTGTGGGTCTAACTGCAGAAATTAGACCCAGAAATAGCAATGATTCACTGGAACTCAATAGTGTCCCAGCACCAGATCTGAGACACATGGAAATTAATGAATCACAGTTAAACAAAAATGCCCATATAGAACCCTTGAAATTTAAGCAAGATTTTAGGTTTTAGGTACTGAATTTTAAGCAAATGAGAGCGATGTTAAGATACTCGGTGGCTAGAATATCTATACCGGAAACAAGAAAAGAATTGGGCCAGTTCACCATGTACCGACAGAGAGTAGAAATCCGAGGTGGATCCAGCAAACCAGGGGAGAGATGCTTGCGCAGCCTACCCTGCTTAATGGACAGACCGACTCCCCAACGGGGGGTCGGGGGGATCAGAAGTTAATGCAAAAACACCAATTAGACTGGTTTATTTCTATAATCTTGTACATACATTTTCTCTCGCTTATTAGATCTAAAATCGCATATTCTAAAATGCGGATGTATTTCTTCTGGGCAATTTTTCTCTTTATTTGTCCTATAGACTCTTTGGGGGTGATGTAAGCTCTATCAACTATTAATGTAGATCTCTTGCACAGAATGAGCCCAAGCGAAGACTGGAAAACCATTTATCAAGTGGAATGCATGCCCTAGTAGGTTTGCAAAGAGAGGGAGTTTTCAGTTCAATGGTGTCTAAAATCCCTTTTAGCTCTGAGACTACTATTCTATGAAAGGTCCCTGGCTTCCGAAAGCCTAGCAAACACTCCTAACCTAATTGTGCTTCTACCCTGCTGCCCCGATGGGAACAGCCCTCTGAGTCGCTCAGATCGATACTCTTCTAGCCAGCAAATTCCCGTTCAACATATACCGCATACCTACTATGAGCCAGGCCCACCGTGATAAGCACTAAGGATTCAAGAGTGAGAACAACGAACACAACCTTTGTTCCCAGGGAGTTTACAGTTTAGGTTACTTAAATACCCAGAGTAAAAAAATGTATGTCTAAGAAGCTGGGATGAAAAGAACATGATCCTATGCACAGCACAGTAGAGGGCGGGGCTGTCAGGGAAGGCTTCCTGGGAATGATATTTGAGCCCAAATCTTAAAAAAAAACACCAGGGTAGTTAACTAGAGAAAGTGGGGGCAGGGTTTCTGGAGAGGACACAGCTATGCCCAGGGAAGGAGTGAGACATTCACACAAAGCAAAACCGAAGGAAGCCAGCAGTCAGAGGAGAAAGAAGGAGGTGTCCTGGTGCAGGGGGTTTAGGAACTCAGAGCTGGGCGGAGGATTCTGCACTTGATCCTGAAGGATCATGGAACGCACGGACGATTTAAGCTGAAGGTTAGCATGATTAGATTTGAATTGGAAAGCATCAATTTGGCATCTGCTTACTAGAAACAACCAAACAAAACCAGTTTTTGAATCGATAGACTTACACTCCCTTAGTAGACAATTCTCAAAAAAATCTTCCTTGCTCAGGTGCTGACTCTGCACATCAATGACTTGGTAATTTGCACACTATATATAGCTTAGCCCCGGTGAGTGCTGCCAGCCAGGGTTTCCTGGCCACCTTGTGTAAATGAGCCTCTTTAATTTCCTTGAAAAGTTGAGACGTGTGTGTGTGTGTGTGTGTGTGTGTGTGTGTGTGTTGGGAGCGGGGGTGGAGAATCCAGGACTGATGATGGTAAGGTGTCTTCACAGTCAGAATGAGTTTGCAGAAGTTTTATGAACAAATGAGAAGACTGATAGCAGATCTTTGAGAACATGCGACAGTGGGAGGAACAGTTGGGAGGTTTATCGACCTCCAGTTCTACCGTAGATGAACACTAGCCACCCTGTGCTTCTAGGATTCGCTCATTCATGCAAAACACACGTTCTTTCCTGCTTTAAAAAATGCACCCATACACTAAATCTCGTGCTAAGCTCTGGGCACGTACAGATAAAGTGTGGGGCCAGCCTGCAAGTCACCAGGTCTCTCCCCGGGGAGGAGAGAAGCCAATGCTTAGGGAGCACTGCAGAGTTCCAGATGGGCGGGGTGCTTTGTCGCGCATCCCATTATTCTCCCCTTGCCCCTGCCAGATGAGGCCACCAGCCTCTTAGCCCCACTTTTAGGAATGAGAAAAATAGGACTGACCTGAAGCACCCAACCTAAGTCAGACCGTTAGTAAGTGGCCGAGACAGGGGTCACACAGGTCTCTTTGACCGGGAGCCCTCGTTCTTTCCACTGTAAGGCACTGGAAGCAGGTAATCACACAACAAGGGGATGGACGCTTTCAGGAGGCGTGCGGGAGGAATTGCGGGGGCTAAGGTCAGGGACACCAGGCGTGGCTTCCCCTGCTTCCCAGCCCGAGGATCAGGTCCACGAGTGGACTCACAGTGCTCTGTGAACTAGAAAGTGCTGCATAAATAGAAGGGACCCTTGTAACCCCCACAAGCCGGTCTGCTGTGCCAGGGGGCTCTCAGGGTGAGGAGGACAGGCTGGGACTACAGCTATTCAGTTCAGTTATTTCCAGGACATTCTTGGCATCGGCTAAGCCGCAGGGGTGGGTCTGCCAGCCGGGGACCTCTCCCCTCCCACATGGAAGCGCCGGGCTGTTGGCGGCGTGGGGACCTGACTGGCACTGCCCGCTAGCAGGCCACTCAGTGTCTATCCCCTGGCGGAGAGGGGAAGCCTGGCTCAGCCTGGGGAGCCCAAGAGCACGCCCTTCCCTGGGTCCCAGCCCAGGAGGCCCTCAGGCTCCAGCTCCCCTGCGGAGGTCTGCACCCTGGGTCCAGGGAGGGTGGGCTGGGAGACAGGCTATGTGAGCTTATAGGGGTTTCACGGGCGGCCTGGGTGGGGTGGCAGGCCAGGGCAGCTCCGACAGCAGGGCTGGGAGAGCCGGCTCTGAGTCCTCTGGGGAATGCGAGGCCGGCTCAGGGCAGAAATGCTCCCACCAACCGCCCTGTGGTCACTGTGGGGAGAGCCTGCGGGGTGTGTATCAGCCTGGGCGGCCTTGGAGGCTGAGGCCTGCGGGCTCCCTGCAGACTCATCCACCAACTCCTGACACCGGGGATTCTTTTTTCTGCTTTGTTTTTGAGCTTTTGTGGCAAGAAGCAGAAAAAAAAAAAAAAATGGAGAGAGGCAGGCAGCTGCAAAAGAGGAGGGTGAGGTTGGAGGGGAAGAAGATCTGCAGAGTGGTGAGGGAGGAGGGGGAGAGGGTAGACGGAGAGGGGGAGGAGGGGGAAGGGGGAGGATGGAGAGGAGGCGGAGATGGGGGAGAAGGGGGATGGGGAAAATGGAGTGGAGAGGAGGAGAGTAGGAGGAAGGGGAGAAGGAGAAAGAAGGGAGGAGGAGGGGGAGGAGGGAGGCGAAGAGGAAGAGGGGGGGAGATGTGGAGGAGGGGGAGGAGTAGGGGAGGACAGAAAGGAGGGAGAAGAGGAAGGAGGAGGGAAGGGGGAGGAGTGGAAACAGGAGGAGGAGGTGATGAAGAACATTTGCAGACTGCTGAGGGGGGAGGGGGAGGAGGGAGAGGAAAGGGGAGGAAGGAGAGCAGGAAGGACAGCAGTTCTGTCTGGGACAGAGAGCAGCTTCCGGAGGTGCAGGACAAAGTCTTTTCAAAGAGGCTCAGAATGGCTCTGTGGTTTAAAGAAACCCCGAGGGGAAGAAAAGAGGGAAGTTTCTGGACTCTCCCTGGGGACTGCGTGTTTGCGCATTGAGGGGTCCGGGTGGGGAATGACCATCCACTGTAATCACTGTGGCTGCTAAGCTCTTGCCCTGGACCATGGCGCACAGGGCGCGCGGGAGCCCCCTGGGTCCACAGGGTCAGGACGGGCATGGGCATTGCTCTCTCCTGCGTGTGTGAAGAATTCCCGAGGCTGGTGAGTAAATGCTGCCATAAAAATCACCAAGAACAATGAAAAAGTCCCACTGTTGATCAAAGTATTTCAGCACAACTGCAATGAGAGAGTTTCAGTTCTCCAGAGGACTCCTCTGCCACTGAATGCCCCCCACCCACCCCGCACCTGAATTTACCTTTCCCACCAAGCGAGTCCATGGAGAGAAGTTATTTGAACACAGCATGCCGGTGTCTCTAAGAGGAAGCTGCAACAGTGTCACCTCCAAGTGGATGGCAGTGGCCATAAAGGACTGATATGGAGAATGGTCTGCACTCACGCCTCATAGCTCACGTCCACAAAAGCTGCAACCTTGTGCTAACTTAGGAAAGTCACCAGAGATCTTTCCTTTCTATGTTTGCAAGGACCGTGGGGTCGCAGACAAAGGGTTATTTTCATGTCTGTCTTCAGCATTATTATTATAAGAAATTAATATCATCCACCTTATCTAGGAATGTTTAAGGGTCGTGACCTGACCTGGACCGTGAACCCAAAACTGAACTGAACCACATTAATTTGCAAAACCAACCACTGAAACTGAAACCGCATAGTGATTTTAGCTGAAATGTATCCTGAAACAATGTCTTCTAAAAACTTGGCTTGATGTATTTTGAAAGCAAATTAAGGGATGTAAAAATGTCTCTGAATGACTGGCCATCAGAGCTTTATTTGTAATATGAGTCAAAGCACATGCAGTGTGACCAAAATAATTAAAGAAGAGAAAAACCACGTCAGACCTTAGCATGACTGAGCTATCCACTTTCCAGACTGTTCCTGGCGGGAGAGGCAGGAGGGAAGTTGGAGCTGGTGAGGATGCTGTGGGTCCCGTGGGTCCCGGAGTCTGGCCTGGGGGAGGCAAAGCTGAGCCTGGGACAGCTCTGGGGTCAGCCTCCGCAGGCAGGGAGAGAGACAAGTGAACTGGGGAAGGGTCTCCTCCTGGGGTGCTCAGGAAAGAGCGTTAACATTTTCTAAAACTGATGGAAAGAAATATGCCAGACCCTAAGTGAGCCCTTGCACTGACTAATCCTTTGGCTCACCCCACTTTGGTACTGCTTCTTTAGCATTTAAGTTTGTTACTCTCCAGGACTGGGGGCGGGGGGAGGAAAAGGAAAGACAGTAAAAAGCCTGCCTTTTGTTAAGGTGCAAGTGAAAACCAGGCCGGGGCACAGCCTGCGGGCCTGACTTCTCTGAAGACCCTTCGGCTGGGGCAGGAGCTCTCCTGGGGCGCCTGCCCACCTTCAGATTCCCGGTTCCGTCCAGTATCAGCTTCTCCCACTGGGGTTACACACAGCTGACCGGATGAGGCCGCTCTTCCCCCCATCCCCCCTGCCCCAACGGCATCTTGACCTGCCCTTCCTGGACCCCAGCATGGCCAAATGCCCTCCACGCCTTGCCTTGCTTCTCTGCCTTAAAATAACCCTTTCCTTCAAAACGTCCCTCTTCTTCAAGTTCTCATTTTAGGTTTCCTTTTATTTTAGCAACTGTATTAGTTCCCTGGGGCTTCCATAACAAAAGGTTACCCCTAGCGGCCTGAAACAACAGAAATGTATTTCCTCACAGTTTGGGAAGCTGGAGGTCCGAAATCCAGGCGTCGGTGGGGTCATGCTCTGCCTCCAAATCCTCCAGAGAAACAGAGCGTGTTGAGCTGCGTCCCCTAAAGTTTGTGTGTCAAAGTCCTAACGCTCCGTCCCGCAGACTATGCTTTCATTTGGAAATAAGGTCCGGGCAGATGCAATCACATAAGGGGACGTCATGCCAGGGCTGCAGGCCCACTTCAGCGTGCCGGGTGTCCTGATAAAGGGGACACGTGGACACAGACACGCATGTGGAGAGCAGCACGTGAACACGAAGCAGACACTGCAGGGACCAGACTCTCCCCCAGAGCCTCCTGAGGGAGTGTGTCCCCCGAACACCTCCAGCTTGGACGTCCAGCCCGCAGAGCTGTGAGACCCTCATTTCTGTGTTTGAAACAGCTCCGTCTCGGGGCTTCATGACCTGGTCCCTGGGTCGGTTCTAGCAGACCCACCCAGGGACCATCGTCCTTGCATCTCCTGAACTCGATGGCTGCTGGTATCCTCGGCATCCAGTCCCTGCCCCTAGCTCGCATGCCTTGTCCCTGTGCGTCTGCGTCCCTGAGTCGTTTGGATGAGGTCCCACCGGAGTGGCTTCCTGGTAAGTGCATTCTGCCTGCAAAGACCCCATTTCCAAATAAGATCCCATTCACATTTCCTGGGGACTTAGGACTTCCATGTCTTTCTTGGGGACATGATTCAATGCAAGCTCCGTGAATGCGTGAAGCATGCTCATTGCTCCTTCCTCAGAGCCTGGCGACTGCCCATCTATCTACTCACTACCATCTGTCTCCTGCCTCAGATGCCCCAAGGTACCATTTTTCCCCTGGCCACCCTGATATCCAGGGTTCTCTTCTCTGCCCCAACATGGAGAAGGTTGCCCATGGCCTCCTAACCACCCCACGCCCCCGCACTAAAGGCTGGGCTGTCCGTCTTCCTGGGCAGTGACACCATGGACTCCTGGACCTGCTCTCCTCTCTCACCTTCCAGAAAGCTTCTCAAGTTCCCAACCCCTTCCGAGAGTTCTCTGCTCCTTAGATGCTGGTGCTGCCAGGCCTTCTGCGCAGGTGAGCCGTGTGGCTGCTCCCTATCCCTGGCACCTTGTGCACCCTGTGCACCTGCGGGACCAGCCGCCCCCTTCTCTGCACTCCCTCGAGCCCTGCGACCTTGGATGTTACGCATCACTGGGTCTGGCACAGAGTAAGCACCTGCAGCCCTTGAATGGCTGAATGAATGCATGAATGAATGGGACCTTGTGAGTTTTCAGAAGCGTAGAATGAAGTAAATATCCAGGCTGATAATATTGAGGCAACGGCAGACCATCCAGGTTTGAATCCTACCTCTTGCACTTACCAGCTGTGTGATAGCAGACACCTTACTTAACGTCTCTGGATCTCAGCTTACTGGTCTATAACATGCATGTTGTAATAAATAGCTCGCAGGTTCTTGCTACAATGTTTCTGCGCAGCCTGCATCATCACACTTTGTACAGTGTTGGCCTGATGATCTATGTTCAGCATTTTTTTTTCTGCACATGACTTCAGACTGTGGGGGGTGGGGAGCCAGAAAGAGAAACATCTCACTGAAAATTAAAATCAGTTGGTTGGGACCTCACCTCCAAATTCTAGGAATTCCGTGCTTTGCCACATTAATTTCATTAAATATTCATGGCATTGTGCATCTCTTCTGAATCTGCCTGGGAACCCCAGAGGAAAAAGCACTTCCTGTGTCTTCTGAAAAGTTACCCTGAGCTGGGGTGCCGGCAGTGGGCAATTGGAGAGCAGGCTGAATGAAAAATGAGTGAGGCTGAGGGAAAGCAGGTCCCTGCAAGAGCAGAACTAAGCTTCTGCAGAGTGCCAGCAAGAGGCCCGCCGTGGGGGGGCCAACCACCGTCCGCTGGGTGTGCTCTCCTGTAAGTAGAAGGTGCATCCCCCTCTGGGAGCCCCTGTCTGTGAGATCAAGGGCAGGCACCAGCTGGAGGGCACTCAGGACCTTTCCTGCAGCCTGCTCCCAGGTATAGTACTTGAAAAGAAAGAGCCACACCTAGTACTTGGAATATCCAGTTTCTTGAAAATACTAAATCAGCGTACACAGAGACAGTCTCATCCGTGCAGAAATCATTTGTATCTATAAAACGTAGAGTTACCACAGTGAAATGGTTTTGCTGCCTTTTGAGGTTCCTTCCCGAATGCTTGTACTAATGGACTCAAGGGGGAACTGTTGGTGGGAAGGGAAATGGAGTGGAGAGCCCATGGCTATAGGCTTGCACGGCCCCACTCAGCTGAAGATCTCCACTGATTTGCACTGCACAGATTTACGCTTTGCAAACCTCACTTACCAGGGCTATTTTTTTTTTTTTAAAGCTTTTATTTATTTATTTGACAGAGAGAGACAGCGAGAGAGGGAACACAAGCAGGGGGAGTGGGAGAGGGAGAAGCAGGCTTCCCACTGAGCAGGGAGCCCGACATGGGGCTCGATCCCAGGACCCTGGGATCATGACCTGAGCCTAAGGCAGATGCTTAACCTACTGAGCCACTCAGGCGCCCCTACCAGGGCTATTTTATTTCATTCAAATTAGAGTATCATTTTGCCTTCTTGAGAGGGTTGGCAAAATATAAGTTGAAATAATATTTGCAAGACATTTATTTTCCATTTTTCAGGAAGGAAACGAATTCAGAGGAGGGAACACCCCGCTGTGTCCCTACACCTGTTCTCTTTGAGACCCTGGTGCAGATGCTCTGCCTATGATTTCTCGTCTAATACTTTCCACAGCCTTGTGTGTGGGGGGGTTATTATTTTTCATTCCAAAGATGAGGAAAAAGAGATTTACATGATTTAAGTGATACGCCAAAGGCCGTATGGTTAGTTTACAGTGGATGCTGGGATTTAAACTTAAATTTTCTAGCTACATATGTGATTTTATTTAAATGATGCTGAATCACACACAACAATAATTTACTTAAAAAAAAAAAATTCTTCCAGGACGGGCATAATAATAGATGTGACCAGAAAGAGAACATACCTTGTGAGAACTGACTGAGGTGGGGGGCATTCACAAGGTGACGATCCAGTGCGTCCTGCTGCCATTTACATGACAACACACCACTTTGGACTGTGCGGTACCTGGTACCGTTCCCAGTTCTGGGTCTTTCCCTCGTCAACCTCATGCAGAGTCGCAGGAAGAGAGAAGCAAGTAAAACCCAGACTAGGTGAAGGTGAGGAAGCAACAACGATGCTCCCTTTGCTGGACTTGACTGTGGGGCTTTGAGACGCGGACCCAGGTGCTGACGGGGAGGAAGGCCTGGGGCATTTGGACAGTCCCTTGGTTCTCAGAGCCTCAGCCGAGCCCTCAGGGGCACCAGGCTTCAGCTCAGCCCTGAGGGGGTGGGAAGCGTTTCAGGCTGTTCCCTGGCCTCAGGGAGTTTACACCCTCCGTCCATCTGAAGGCTGGGAACACACGCAGATCAGTGGGGTAAGTTTACAGGGACTGTGGCTTATGGCGCGCACACCTTTTCATCTTTACCCGCTTAATAGGCAGGGTCTCTGACTCTGTAGCTTGGCTAAGTCAAGTCTGGACAGTCACTGCTGCTGGCAATACCATGTGGGTTACTAGCTTGAGAGGGTACATTCTTCTATAACATCTTCAAAAGAACCAAGAAATTATCAAACACACAGCATTCGAGGAGCTTTATGCGATGGAATGTGATACAATGTTTGAAATTGAATTTGAAATATTACTTATTATCTTGAAGTTAAAATGAAATAGGGCCCCCAGGCTGGAACTGCGTAAATGGTGTCCAGTTATGCACAGTATTTCATACACGTGTCTCCGGCCACAGATCCGGATGTCCACGACATGTTCATTTCTTTTTTTTTTTTTTTTAAGTCATGTTTCTTTTTTTTCTTTTTTCTTTTTTTTTTTTAAAGATTTTATTTATTTATTTATTTAACAGAGAGAGACATAGCGAGAGCAGGAACACAAGCAGGGGGAGTGGGAGAGGGAGAAGCAGGCTTCCCGCGGAGCAGGGAGCCCGATGAGGGGCTTGATCCCAGGACCCTGGGATCATGACCTGAGCTGAAGGCAGCCGCTTAACAACTGAGCCACCCAGGCGCCCGAAATGTTCATTTCTTTATTGTCCATAACATGACTTGTTATCTGATGGAGAGGCACGTCCCCAGGGTCGTAGAACACCACCTCTGGCCTTTGTAGGCTTGCTCCTCTTGGCAGGGCTCCTCAGAGTTTCAGCATCTTGCCAAGGTTTCGGGGGTGATGCAGAACAGAGGACTGGGGGGGTCATTGCCCCATGCAGCTGTTGCTGAGATGTGAAACACCCCAGCACCTGGGACTTTCACACCAGTGGGGCCTTCTGCTGCTTGGGGTCATGTACAAGATGGAAGTTCCTGGGTGCACAGGTTGGACACATTGTGGGGTCACCTTTCCCTGAGGACTTGGGGTGTGCTCTGGTTGTTACATTAGGGGTGAAGGCACAGAACCCACAGACGTCTCCTCTTCTCATTTCTTTCTTTTTCATTGTTTGGAGGAAACTATTCTTCACCCATGCTCCCGGCCAAGACGCTTTGTATAAACACTGTATATCCTGTCCCTTCTAACGCGACTTGGGCATTTGGAAAGAGAATCCAGGAAGGAACTCTGTGGGGATGGCTCTGAGCCCTCTAGTGCTGAGATCACACAACCAGTACACTAATGAATTAGGGAACTAGAAAGGGGAGAGACACAGAAATCATATAGGTTCATATCTACATCTCTGTGTTTAAAGGCCTGTAAAGCTACACTTCTGTGCATCTCTGGCTGGCTTTCCATATTTATCTTGAAGAACATACACCAAAACACTAGCAGTCGTTATGACAGGGAGTGGTTGGTAGGATTTTCAATGGTTTTAATGTGTAAAAGCTCCTTTATAACTTCTTTATTAATAACTAAAATAAATAATGCTGTTTAGTAAAATGATACATGTAGACATGTTTTAAGTTACTACAGGGGTCTCAAAAATTAAGATATTAGAAAGAGTAATTAGGGGCACCTGGGTGGCTCAGTCACTAAGCGTCTGCCTTTGGCTCAGGTCATGATCCCGGGGTCCTGGGATCGAGCCCCACATCAGGCTCCCTGCTCTGCGGGAAGCCTGCTTCTCCCTCTCTCACTCCCCCTGCTTTGGTTCCCTCTCTCACTGTGTCTCTCTCTGTCAAATAAATAAATAAATCTTTAAAAAAAAAAAAAAAGAAAGAGTAGTATATAGGAAGTGAGCTGTCATTTGGATCTTCAGCACGAGGCAAGGACCAAATTCCATTTTTCCTGAAGAATGGCAAATTAATTTCTCCCAGCTTATTTATACAGTTAATAGCAGGTAGTATAAACATGCACTATGAGAAATCATCTCTATCATTGTTTGATATAATTTGTGCAGGGAATGTGTTTCTCCAAGTAGACTATGTGACATTTAATTTTCAATGTGACATTTTTATGCACCCTAAGCTGTGTAACTTCACATATTATCTGACAAGAAAAGTGGAAAATGAGGCTCAGCTCTGATGGTTTAAGGGACCCCCCTGCAGGTAGGAACCTAAACAGAGGAACATCCCTTCTCTTGAGGCTTCCAGAATTCCTCCTGGTGATCTTCCCCAAAACTACCACATGAAACAGTTCCCCCCATAGTTGTAGAAACACATGAACCAGGAAGCAACTGGAACACGCAACAAAACTGTCAACAGCCTAAGGACCCGGTTGACCCCATTCTTCACTCCTTGAAACTTGGCTTTAATTATTGCTCAGGTCTTCCGAGGTGCTCCCTTCCTTTCTAGCCTAATTTCCACATGAGCTGTGCCCCCAGCTTGGAGCCTCGTTGATTTCTCTGGACTTTAAGTCTGATCATGATGCTCCTCCCATGGTGAATGGCTCTCCGCTGCTCTCAGGATGAAACCCCAACCACAAGGCATGATACAAAAGGTTTTCCCATTGGAAGCTTCTCCAAAGAAGATATAAATATGGTGGATCCAAATGGGCAACAAGCCCAACAAGAGATGCTCAGCATCATTAGTCATTAGGGGGATACAAATCAAAGCTACAGTGAGATACCACTTCCCATCCACTAAGATGGCCATAATAATAATAATAATAATAATAATAATAATAATAATAGTGACAGCGACAATAGGGAATAGCAAATGTTGGTGAGGATGTGGGGAGACCGGGCCCTCCTACGTGGCTGGTGAGGGTTACAATACTGAAGCTGCAGTGGAAAACAGTAAGTTAAATCCAGAAGGGCAAGGAATTTGGGGGTAAAGACTGTTCTGGAAATAATACTGGGGATATGCTGAATGTCGCTGAATTGCACATTACACAATTATTAAAATGGTACTTGTATGTCATATGTACGTTTTCAGAATAACAAAAAATGTTTTAGAGGCTTCCATATGTGAATCTAGCTTGATTTCTTCTGATCCTGTCCCAGCCCTGTCCTCAGTGGGCAGGCCAGGCCGCACACTCACAGTTCACAGAGTGGACGTACCGGCTCATAGCCTCGTTCCTGTGCCCACACGGCTCCCTGTGCTTAAAAGCGTGGGCCCTGCCGTTTCCCTCTCTGCCTGGCTAATACTTACTGGAGAATGCACTCGTGTTTCAAGGCAGAACTAATATTACCACATTACGAAACCTTGCCCAGACTACTCAAAGTACATTTATGCACCCACTACCCCTGTGAAAATACCTCTCAAATCTAGGTGATATTGTCAAGGTTAATATGGCTGTGTAACAAACCACCCCAAAGTTTAGTGGCTTACAACAGTGACAACATTTATTTTTCTTGCAAATCTGCAATGTGGCAGGACTTTGTAGGAATAATTCCTCTCTGTCCCATTAAGCCTCGGTTGGGGCGACTTGAAGGCTGGATTCATTGAAAAGCTCACACGCTCGCAAGTCTGGCCACTAGCGTGGCCACCGACCGTGACCTCAGCGGGGGCTATCAGCCTGGGCCACGCCATATCTCCTGAACATCCATACAACATGGCGGCTGGGTTCCCAGGGCATGGCCTCAAGCTAGAGAGAAGCAAGCGGAGTGCTATCGTCTATCTTGAGTCACACGGGGATACTTCCATCACATTCTCTTAGAAATGCATCACTAACACCAACACTGACTCATATCCAACAGGAGGTGAAATAGACTCCACATTTTATGAGCTGAGTATCCAAGAGAACTTATGAGCATGTGTTAAAATCATCATGAATATTCCTCTAAGATGGGCGCACCCACCCTAAACCCCCATGGCTTTCCTTACTTCCACTAGAATCTTCTACCTTCTCATTTTGTGTCTTATCTTTTCTAGATTGCTAGCTGCACGATATGGTATCAATTTTGCTCAATCTCCTATTACCAGCATGCAGCAGCACTCGGGCTAAATATTTATTACAAGAATAAATAATATTTTATTGCCCTCATTTGTTCGCTAGATTTTTCTCAAACCACAGCTGCCTAAAGGCAAGAATTGGGTCTTATATAGCTTTATAATCCATGCACTAGGCAAGGTAGTATCCGACACAGAGCAGAAACAATAGTTATTTGTGAAAAGAATCAATCAATGCACGGACTGTTGATAGCATTTGTTTGCTGGGAATATGTGCATATTTGCACATGTAGGTGTTTTCGAAAGACTTTTGCATTTGTCTGCTAACCTCGGTGACAACAATTATTTTTTTTAAGACTTTACGTTCAGGGCTAGGAAAGTGCTCAAAAAAAAAAAAAAAAACAAAACCAGTTATGTGTTCAGTATACTCATTAAATTTCCTAATAAATTAATAAATGAATTTGTAGTTTTCTCTTTAATAGAGAATTATACTGATAGATATCAAATGTTCAGTGGTTGTATGTTATGCTACATTGAACGCACTCTATCATAATTTGATATTTTCTTCACAACTTTTTTTTTTTAAATATTAGCTGTAATCAGAGTAGAGCAGTGCTTTTCAAGCGGGGTCGATTTTGCCCCCAGGAGGCCTTTGGCAATATCTGGAGACAGTTCAGTTGTCTTAGCTGGGAGGGTGCCACATCTAGTGGGTGGAAGCTGGGGGCTTCGGTGCCCCGAACAGCCCCCCACAAAGGAGAAGTACCCACTCACACTTCTCAGTAGTGCCGAGGTCAGGAAATGGGACACACAGACAGGTACACACAGCCGCTGTCCCTCGGGGAACCACGGAAACGTAGCTGTGTGAAGGAGTGATTACAGCGGGGCGGCTTTGTTGTAATAATAGAAATGTGTGGAACAGGCAGAGATGGGACAGGGTGGGATGTCCTTAGCTGACCTGGACTCATCGTTACACAGAAGGAAAAATAGAAATAGCCTGTGTAAAGGAGAAGAGCCTCAACCGAAAGGTACACACTTAGCAATACTCGGAACCCCAGAACGGACTGGAAGAGAAGGTCCTCACGCACAGACCTCTTGCGGTGGCCAGAACCGATGCTCGGCATGGCCACCAGCGTGCGGGGAAGGACCTGAATCGCGTGTGTGATGTAACGGATGACAGGGTGGTGGGCAGAGGGAGGCTTTTGTTGTTACTGTTGCTCTTTTCCCTTCTTCGTTGTCCTACAACCTGGGAGGCTGGCAGCGGATCCTGTCTGTCCTGGTGAGGAGGGGACGCTCCTCCTCTCTGCCCGTCTGCATTTCCTTTCTCCCTTCGCGTGGAAGGTGGGCAGTCCGGCCGCTGTCCCTCGGCTCCAAGCCCACCTTCCGCCTGCTCTGTGATGCCAGGGCTGCAGCAGTTCCCGGGCTTCCTCTCCCGGTCGCTGGTGTGAAGCCTCACCCGCGGGGGTCAAGTGCGGGGACCCCAGCTGGAGGCAGACGGACACCCCTCTGCTCGGTTCCATCCTCATTTGCTGTTGTTGCCGTCATTTATCATTACTCAGTGTAGGACATCCATATATAATTCATGTAGCAATACATATTTTGAAGTCCGTGCTTAAAAACTTTTGATGAAGTTCATGTGCCAAGAAAATGTTGGCAATCACAGTTACACACGAAAACAGAATGGCTGGGGAGAAAAGGCTGTCCCCCTCCTCCTCCTCTGTAAAGCCTCATCCCAGTTTCTAAGTTCTCTTGGAAATCCTCCTTTTCCTCGCCGATTCATGTGATGAATGACTTCACCCTTCACGCGGGCTTGGAAGCGGACTTCCGGGGCTCCCATCCTGGACTCAACACTAACTACATCTATGACTTCAGGCAAATTGTATAAGCTTTCTACATTAGTATTAGCCTGTTTTATGATCGGGACCATTTTAAATGGTTATTGAAAGAAAAATGCTTTTACGTGGTGCCCTGAAACACAACAGTTAACAGAGAAAAAGTATTTTACAGAATGCCCCAGTGAATGGTAAATGCTCAGCAAATGGCTTTGTTTTTGTCTTCTGAAGGCGAGATCCTGCCTCCTAAACACAGAGATCCTGCCTTGTCTTTGCACGCATCAGCAGAACCCTCTCTCCGTGAGACTCTGACTCTTGAGTGGATACAAGAGATTTGCACATCCAGTCCCGGCGAGAAGGCACGGTAGCTCAGAGAGTTGTGGTAGAGCGAGGACCCCAGAGGAGTAATAGTAACAGCTAACATTCACTGAGCGGGAGCCGTGGTTTTGCAAGTAACGATTCATTCGGTCCTTACAGCAACTGCCTCAGCCGGGGGCAAGCTCTGTTCTCCCATCTGGTAGATGAGGACGCTGAGACATTGTCTTCTCTGACATTTGTCTGAGTGACAGAGCTAGAAGGGGCAGGGATGTGAGTCCAAGCCGGGGGTCTTCAGGGATTCCAACGACCAACCCCTCTAAGGGCCACCCTGCCTCCAAAACCACAAGTAGATAGCTTTTCTTTTCTCGGCTTCAGAAGGGAAAACCTAGCTGGTGGTGACGTCCGAAGTGACGCTGGCGCTCAGCGAGCCTGGGAGGGGCGTGAAGCCTGGGAACCAGGCACTTGCACAAATCCGTACGGCTCAGTGAGTATTGGGTTTGGAACTGGAAACTGGGTCTCTCTAGTGTCAATTCTGTGCCCTTTTCCTCTGTCCTATGCATTCATTCCCCTAACAACATAATCCATAGTCTAACGTGCATTATTAATTTCCTATGCGATTATGTTTTTTTTTTTTTTTTAAATATCCATGTCTCCCCAGTCAACCATATCCTTTCCATATGGAGTTGCAAGTCCTATAAATTAAATGAGAACAGCATGTTACACAGGAATGAAGGAGTGCTTGTTGGATTTTTTTTTTTTTTTTTTAAAGAATACAATGACTTCGACCTATAGGTATTTATGGAAAAACACCAGAATATTTACAAATATTTGAATGCTGAAAATGTGTTTTAATTGGCTTAACAAAAGAAAAGGGCTTACACAGAAGCCCTGGGGTTAATCATTACACTGCTAAAAATGATGGATCCTTGGGTGACATCTTTTGCAGGGGTTGGGTTAAGTGAGCCCCTGCAAGGCTGGAGCCCTGGCAGAGAGAAGCCCGGGGCACCGAGCAGTCCACTGCAGGAGGAGCATCTTACAGAGACATGAGGGCTCTGAGCTTGGGGACGAGACAGTTAAAGCCTCCCCGTACGAGACAGTGATATTACACAGCGCCGGTGCCAGGTCAGCAGTCTGGCTGGAGCTCGGACGTGGCTGGTTGTGCCAGGCGGTGCCAGGCACCCCGGGGAGCCCTGAAGAGGGATCCCCAGACCGGGTTTCATTCTGCAGCCCAGAGGATGCTTTGACGACTGCCTCTTGCAAGGAAACAGGGGCTGCATGGCTGCTTCCCAGACAAGCCAACGTTGGAGCTGAGCACAGACCTCCCCGGCTGGGAGCCCACTGTTGCTGTGACAAAGGGAGCTCGGCTGAGAACCTGCTCAGGTGAGATGAGCCGGGGCCGCTGCTGGCTGGGGTCCTGTCTCGGCTGTGCGTGTGGGGAACGCCGGTCTGCCGGGCTAGATGCTGCTCTCAGACAGATTGATTGCTGCATGCTTTTCGCCGTTTCCCTAATTTCTTTCTAAGAAGCACGAGTGGGTATCACGCACTTTGTTCAAGAAGCCACCTCTAAAATCAGGGAGGCGCTTTCCAAGAGCATCTGGCTGGTGGGGAATTCTAGCTCAGAGGCTCCTATGTGACCGCAGCCCATGAGTCTGATTAGCAAGTCCCCAGAGGTGATTCCTTACAGCTCCTCCGTATCCATACAGGGCTGGTGAGCAGAGTGCACCAGGGCACCTGGCGAGCTGAGTTCAAATTCAGAGCCTCTCCTGCAGTGAGCAGGAAGCTGTGTGGTGTTGGGGGAGACCACGTGAGCCCTAGGTGCTCAGCTCCTCTTCGGAAAAGATGGTTAAATACTTGCTGCGACAGGTTTGAGCTGCTCAGGACACAGACCTGTTTCCTATTTGCCTTTGTTCGCTGAGCCCTGGGTGCCGGGTCTGGTGTTCAGCATTCCTAAAAACTGTGCATCCACTGACTGTGCTTTGGAACAGAAAAAAATGACAGCAAAATACAGGTGCAGATTTGGAAAAGCCACGAAGTCTAATTTATAGCCTCAGGGGAGCTGTTAGCCTTTCAGAGCATTTAAAAAAAGAACGGGGCACAGTTTTGGGTTGTGATAAGCACATTAGTTAGGGTCCGAACAACCATTAGGTTAACATGGGGTGCTCAGCAGGTGCTGTGACCGCAGTGGCCTGAGGGAGCTTTGGGTTAAGCGAGACCCCAGTGACAGGGCTGAGGCACAGAGCACAGACAGGAGTAAGCTCCGGGCTTTGGGATGAAAACATTTCGCAAACAGTCTGGCGGAATGGGTCACAACGGCTGATTGGGGGTGAAGACTGTGAGCCACACCCAAGTTGCGGTCAACCTCCAGCATGTCTGATCCCCTGGGTAGGCTCTGACATCAGGTCATGCTCACGATGGGGCAAATATTCTGGTGTCAGTAGCCAGAAGATTCATCCAAATTGCACCTCCAACTGAACTCTTGGAAAAGCAAATATGACTGTTACTTTCCTGATAAAATCCCTTTAACTCCTCCTCGATGCCTTCACGGTTACATTTGGGATTCTTCCAATGACCCTCTAGGCTGATTCCAGCCCCATGGTGTCCTATTCCCTTGCTCTGTGTGCCCTCCTGGCCTCCTTTCCAGAGATTCCGGCTTCATGCTTCCCACAACATGTGCTCACTGCTTCTATGTTCCTCCTGGTTCCCTGATGCGACCTTTCCGTCTCTGGGCTGAACCTTCAGCCTGTAACACCCCCTCCAGCAAAATGTATGACCTCTGTTCATTGTTTAAGACCCAGTGTAGCTGTGGTTTCTCCCCAAAACATCTTGGGGCTATTTTAGGTGTTTAGCTCCTTACTCTGAAAGCTCCCTGTTTTGTTTCTATTACAGAGCACTGTATTATAATTACCTGCATCCCCCACTAACCTGATGCAGGGGGAGGAGGGGCGCGGGAGCCATGGCTTCAGCATCTGGTACACCCAGAGTCTGGCACACAGTAGGGAGAAACTTGTTCAACCACAGGCAGAGAAAGGGAGCATCCATCCTCTGTAGAAGGCTCCAGAGGCTTCCGAGAGGTTTTTGGTCTTCCACAGGACAGGGAACCCGCAGAGAACGACAGCGAAACCAGGGCACCGAAGTAGGAGACCAGGGCTGCGATCCCAGGACCGGAGGAGGCAGGGGGCTACAGCTCCAGAGGCTGAGTGCAGCAGGTGCACTGGGCTCCACCAAGAGCCTCCTTGCCGGCCCGGGACCGCCTGTTCAGCCTGTGCCGGACTGCTCAGGGTGCAGCCCAAAGAACGGGAATGCCGGACTGCGCAGCGGGCAGGGACAGTCACAAACTCCGCGGAAATAAGTCACGGCTCTTCAAGTATTCATTTCGGCCTTGCTTGGTTCTCACATGGGAGTGTACCGCAACCAGACACGGACGGTTTGCAGAGAGGCCTAAACGGCTCTCACTCGGTCCCAGAATCGAAGTTAGAGCCCCTCACACGGACATCGAGGCAGCCGCCCCTGAGGGACCTGGGTGCACATTCAGCACGGACCCTGATCAGCCCTGCTCGTGAGAAGAGGCACCGGAGGGGGCACGGCTGTCCCATGGCACCGTCTGGGGGGACCTTGTCGCCCTTTGTGCGGGGCCCCCTGGAAAGACCAGGTTAGGACAGGCGGATGACAAGCCCTGCATCCTTGCATTGCCACAAATACATCTCAGACCGGTTTAGACAAGAAAGGAAATGTGTTGGGTCAGGAGACCAAAAGGATCAGCATGTGGTTTTGTTCCATGACTGCTGGATACAGGGGTTCAATGAAGTCAACAGAAATCAGTGTTCGTGTTTGTTTGTTTGTTTTAATTTTTCTCTATTTCTCAGGTCTGCTTTGTTCTGGGTTCATTTTATTCACAAAGAAACATTCCCCATGAGTGGCCCAGATGATACCTCCCATAGTTCTAATTGGTAAGCTCCCTAATGAAAGAAGTCCTCGTTCCCCAGAGTGCAAGCAAAACCCAAGTGTCCTTATATTGGTATCTTTTGGCTCTCGAGGCCATTCCTCAGTGTGGCCAGGGTGAAGGGAATGCGGTGTTTGAGGGGCCATGCCTGGTCTGGTCCGTCCCCACACCAACCTCACTGAGAAGTACGTACAGACCGGTCTGCAATCACCACCGACTCCCAAGCCAGCCGTGACGATGGGGGCACGATGGGAGCTTAGCAGTTACCTGCTTAGCTTCCCTCAATTTAATTTCATGGGGGCTAAGGGGCTGTGAAAATATGACACCCTTAATGATCACGACAACTTCAAGAACAAAGAAAAAGATGAACATAAAAAACATGCATTGTCCCCCAGTGTATAGATAAGACCTCTTCTCATCATTCACGATTTCCCCAGTTTAAAAGTTTTCTACACAATTTGGAACATATTTATGTTTTCAAGTCTTGGCCTTTTACCATAATCATTTTCTTTCGTCACTCAAAATTTTTTAAAATTACACTTGAATGGTGGCATGACCTTCCCAGACACGAACATTCACATTCATCTAGAATGTTTTTGGCCTAGAATCAATCCCTTCTTTTTATAGGTGAGGAAATTAAGATTGCAAGAAGGAAGTCGTTTTCCCAGATTTGTAGAGGCGCTGACACGAGCTGCCAGGTCCTTTGATCCTGGTTCTTCCTGTATCATTGGCTGACAGTGCTTACATGTCTACAGGGATGATAAAGGGTTCGTTTGCTTATCTGTCATTTTGCTTTGTGACTTCAAGAACTGATGGATAAATACTGGAGAGATACATCTTGGCTGAGTAAAACGCCCCTCTAAGGAAGAGAGTGTACCTCAGGGGCCTGACCAGGGTGGCAGGTAGAAGACAGTAATGGGGGTGGTGAAACTAAATTTTTCTAAATTTTGTAAAGCTGGAGTCTATTCTGAAAACACGTCTTCTTTTTCTAGGGCAGTGTGTGTGCGGGAAGGTTCTAAGTCTTGCTTCTGCCTCCTTGTTTTCATTCATTTAACAAATGTTTGTTGTGCACCTGCTCCATGTCGGACACTATTCTAAATATTGAGAAGAAAATGAAAAATAAGTAAGGGCTGTGCTCTCAGGGAGCTGATAGGCTACCGCAGGGGAGGTGGGACAGAAAATTAGACAAAGAAAGAAAGGGAAATAAAAAGTATCAGATGCTGATGAATAGTAAGCAGGAAATTAAAATGGAGAGCTCTGATAAGGACTGGGGAATTGATTTTGGACTAAGTTATCAGGAAAGGCTGCTTATGATGTGAGCATTAAGCTGAGGGGAGGGGATAATCAGTGCAAAGGTCCTGGGGTGGTCTGTGCAGGTCTTGATGCCCAGGGCAAGGTGGGTGCCATTCCATCCCTAGTGCACAAAGGCTCGAGAGAGGTTCCATGGGCTCTGTGGCATTTGCGTGCAAGGGGCATGGAATCTGCAGCCAGAATAATCCGAGAGCCATTGGCCCCACTCGCAGAGGACACAGTCCTGTCACCGTGTGGCCTGTGCGCCTCGTGATCTGACTGGTTCCAGCCCGAGCCTCTGCCGATATCCACCCCCTCAGACCTAGGTCCTCTGACCCTTCCTGTCAGCCACGGGATGACTCGTAAACAAGCAGCTAGATGCACGAGGGGCTTCAGTGAGGAAAGGCCACGAGGTGACATCTCATAAGAGCTCCCGCATGGGTTGAGTCAGTAAGTCATTTTAGCAAACCTCCTCTAGAGTGGTTCCCAGCAATGAGCTGAGGACCGGGCTGGCCTGTGGGAGGGGTCCCTAAGGACCAGGTTGCGTGTTAGAAACGAGGCACAGTTTGAGGGGACTTTAACGTTACAGCATTGAGGTCGGCAGCCTTTGGCCTGAGTTACTGCCCCCCCCCACTCAGACCTGGCCTCCCTTCTTGGACCCCCAATTTCTGGCCTCCACCTGGAGGTTCTGAGTCTGTGCCCTGGTCCTTGGAGAGCTGACTCTTCATGCTCCATGTTGGTGGGGAGTGTCTTCCTCCTGTGAATTCTACAGCATTGTTTATTTATCCTCTCTGTTGCACACAATTCTAACATCTAAGGCTTGAGGACCCTCTCTGGTGTACAAAACAAACATCTGCACACACCACAAAGAGAAAGCACAGCATGTTGTTTTTACGGCCAGTGGTGTGCGGCAGGCACTGAGCCACAGTGGCGGAATTTGAAGATGAGCCCAGAGGTCTCTGCGGCTCATGGTTTTTGGTGTGTGGGCATCCACCACATAGGCTCTGGCTCTTTGTCAGTATTTTAAAGCAAGAGATTCAAAGAGGGGATCTGAATGCTTCTGTGGAATATTCTGTCATAGAATTAAAAACTCATTAAAATTAGACTATGCACAGGCACTAATGATTTCAACACTAAAACCAAACCCAAGACGAGTGGACACAGCATTTTCAAGATTAAAACAGGATGAGAGCTTATATGAAGAGATGCTGTGGTTCCGTCTGAGGTGAAGATGCTTTTGGGTCATCCCACAACAATTTAAACGTCAGCACTAAGTGAAAGAAATTTTTCTATGTCTGGAATATTTGCCTTGTAACTAAGATCAATATTATTGAGTAGAGCAATTCATATTTTGCTTGTTTTAAAATTTCATTCTAAGAATAACGATTTCAAATATTAAATATTCACGATGACATCTTCTATTTTTAAAGCAATTTTTATTTGGCATTTATTTTGGGTTCCTATATCTTTGTTTTAGCATTTTTTATTATCAAATATTTATATTAGGTGGAGATCATTTCTTTCTTGTTATTGAAATATCTAATCTTTCCCATCATATGGGTTCATAAGAATAAATCATGTATTCATTATAATACATATTTAACAGAAAGTCTCTTTTAATATAACCCCTAGTCACAGAAAAATGATTCACTGTGTATTATTTTGGACATTCATTGAAAACCACATGAATATAGTGTTGCAAAAAAAAAAAATACAGAATAACTTATGGTTTCAGGAATACTTTAGAATTCCTGGAAATTTCAGTACCTCTTTCCTGAATCCATAAGATTTACATCCCATGAGAATTTGGAAGCACTAAAATGTGCTCTCCTGCCACAGAGTGAGGGATCTGTTACAAATCTAAGGGTTGACAGCTGTGGGAGCGTGGCTGAGAAAACCAGTAATGCTGCCTGAGGTCCGCGGTTAGGGAATACTAGAGATAACGTGTAATTTAAGATGGGTTTTGAAGGACCAGTGGTTGCTCATGAGGCAGAAAAGAAGAGAAGGACATTCCATCCTGTACCACCTGCACAAGCAAAAGCCTGAACAAAAAAGTAAAAAGTACAACACAAAACAGTAGGAATTAGACGTAAAAAGAGAAACGTCTATGCAGTGTTTTAAAACTCACGAGCCTAGAGGAAGGGCCGCACCAATACGCACAGAGGAGACAAGGAAAGTGGGCAGAGACATTGGGATAGGATGTGAGCCCTAGCAGGCGCCTCTCTCTACTGTCTTCTGTTGTCTCCCATGCAGCCTTTCCTGCTCTTCCCAGGCCCACCCACCTCCAGCTCACACCTCCTCCAGGAAGCCCCCTAGGTTCTCCAACTCCCACGGGTCCATTCTTCTCAAACAGCTTACCATGCCCTCCTCATCTGAATGCTGCCCTGACTCTTGCAACCAGAAACTGCTACCTGAAGTGTGGTCCTCAGACCAGCAGATAGGCATCACCCAGGAGCTTGTTGGAAATGCAGATTCTCAGAACCTAAGACGTACCAAATCAGAATCCACCCTCTCATAAGATTCTTGGACAACTTGAATGTGCGCTGATGTTAGGGAAGCTCTGTTCTAGCCCCACCACTCTCCTTTCCTGGGTAAAGCAGATCCAGGCACAGGCAGGGCGGGGGGCTGCCAGGGAGGCCAGGATATGGATGAGCAGCTACCCCGGCGTGGAGGGTGGCCAGTGGATGGCGAGAGCTCCCAAGCCTGCGTACACATGGGAGTCGCCTGTGGGCTACCACTGCTGCACCTTTTTCTCAAAGATCTGATTGGACTGGTCTGCACAAATATGTACTTTTAGTTTCCAAATGATTCTAATGTGCAGCCAGGGTGGGCCCACCTGTGGCCATAGCACAGAATGTTCTCCTCTGCAAGTGGATCAAAGGATGAGGAGCCCATGCCCAGTCGGCAAGGGGCTGGAGGATATCAGAGCACCGGAACAGGTGGGTCTTGGGTCTCTCCGGTGGAACCAGGGCCCAGCGAATAGCTTCTAAGGAGAGTCACCATGGTGATTCTATCAGCGGAGGGGACCTCTCCAGGAACAGCCCTCGTGCAAGGCAGGAAGGATCCTTTCTGTTTTGTGCTAGAGAGCAGGGTCCCCAGCCCTCGGGTGGGCTTCCTGCAACTACCAGAGGGTATGGTCCTGGCATCAGCTGGGCAGAGGGTACCAGGGCAGCAGGCTCTGGAGCTCCGGCTTGGGGCGCCAGCAGGAGGCACGCAGGTGAAGCACTGGGGAGGCCTCTGCTTCTCAGAATCACAGCTGCTTTCCTGGGGAAATCAAGTCCCCGTGGCCTGCCCCTGCCTTTCATGTCTTATTTTTGCCTTCTCTGTCTCAAAATTCACACTCTCATAAGGAGTTCCATTCACTTCTGTGCACGCCTGCACACACACATGCACATGCAGTTTTTTTCCTTGGGCTGTTTTAGTGTGCGTGTGCCTGCTTAAGCACAGGACCCTTCTCAGCCCACGCCAGCTGTAGCTCAAACACATGAAACATCATCACTCTTTGCCAGGATTTCTCTGTCTCCACCCAGTCTGTGCTCAGCGTTCTTCCTCTGTGCCACCAAACCCCATCTTTGCAGCCTGGACAAGGCTTTCAGTGCCCTCCTCAGAACTGCCATGCCTCCATCTCTTAACCTATGGGCTCCTCACCAGCTCTGCAGGACCTGCACCATCTGTACAGTATCTGCACCATCTTACAGTATCTGTACCATCTGTACAGTATCTGCACCAGCTCTGCAGGACCTCCAACATCTGTACAGTATTTGCACCAGCTCTGCAGGATCTGCACCATCTGTACAGTATCTGCACCAGCTCGGCAGGACCTCCAACATCTGTACAGTATCTGCACCATCT
>NW_023270277.1:3772373-3780233 GCF_011800145.1 Mirounga leonina
AGTATCTGCACCAGCTCCACAGTATCTCACCATCTGTACAGTATCTGTGCCAGCTCTGCAGGATCTGCACCATCTGTACAATATCTGCACCAGCTCTGCAGGATCTGCACCATCTGTACAGTAGCCTCATCATCTCTGTCACAGTGTGTGGTTTCTGAAACCTGGTATCCTATTGACAACTTGTCTAACTTTTAGGAAGAAAATGCCAGGCATCCTAGAAACCTACACAGGATTTTTTTCTGACTTCCAGCTCGTCCTCTCTGAGCTGTATCCAATGCCTTCCTCTTGGTTCTTGCTCCAATTCAGAAAGTTCCTTGTTATGGGAAAGCAAACCCTAGGCAGGGTCAGCCACCTGCAGCCCAAAGTCCCGGTCCATTCCGCGTTTATTTCTGTAACTCCAGTTTCCCTGGAATACACACCCCTCCCCCCACCTACTTACCTGCCATCCCTTGCATAGATGGAACACGTGTGCACATCCCATTGTTGTATTATGTTTAGAGAGATACGCTCTGTACCCTGCTTCAAGTTGTACTCCGGTTTTGCTCCTGGGTGGCAGGTAGCATTTGTTAGAAATAATGGAGAGGGACGTGGGAGAATGGAGGGTTAAAGTAGATAGTGTATAAATCAAGGCCACAGTGACCCAGTGACATTGTGGACTCGGCACGGATCACAGAGACAGCCGGGAGGTGCGGAGGCTAGCCGCCATGCCACACCCAGTTTTACACAATGGTCAGATTTATAGGAAAAATGATTTAACGACAAAACTAGAACAGTGTTAGGAGTCTGAGACTCAAGAAGGAGTGAGTCCGTGTGGAGCTGCGAACTGCCCCAAAAGCTGGGCATCTGTATTTTAAAGTTTTTTGACAATTTTGTATGGAAATCCTTTAAATTTTATTATGTAGTTTTCTTCCTTCTTAAGAAGAGCAAACATCATAAAGCATGATATATGTCAGTGATATTTTCAGGGCTCTGCAGGGAGGTTTTCTTCTATTCTTAATAGCCCTAGCCTACCACATCTTTTGAATTTACATATTAATTTCGGTGGTTCTCAGGGTTTCATTCCACCCCCCCTCAGTCAATTGTCAATTTCTATTTTTTTTTTTCCATTACTGGTGCATTTCCCTACAATAGCTGTGTTTCTCAATGTAGATATTTTTCACCCAATCTGGAAGAAAATTAGGACTATGATACCAAAGCTGGTTATACACACCTATAAACTAAGAACACCCGTAAGGATTTCAAGCTGTCCAGAGGGAGCTGAGCACCTGGCATTCACAGCAGGACTTTTGAAACTTCTACATCAACTGATGCAAAGAGGTTTTGTCTGCTTATTTCCTTGTTTGGTATCTTATTGTCATTTATTTTCTTACATTGTGGCCGGTGTCCATTTTACTAATAGGTGACTTTGCTAAAAGGCTAAGTTCCAACCATGTGAAGCATTTCAGCTACAACATGAATATTTCAGTATATAAAATGAAGTGGAATGTCCAGATTCAACTTAATTGTTCAAATACTTGATTAATCACCTAATAAGCATTAAATTCCTCAATGTCTAAGACTTTGTGTGGGCCACTAAAGGGGACCAGGAAGACTGGGGGTTCATAGTCCCCCATCCTAGACAAGGGCTTGATTCCTTTGACATCCAGGCTCTTTTGATGATACCTTTGGATAGCTGGACAAGTTCTGTAAGAACACATTTCTTTCTCTTTTTCTCATTTTCATATACATATAGGGCAAAAGACATCCTCTACACAGGTTTATTAGCTACTTACAAACCTGTGCGATATTTTAGGTATAAAATGTTCATGGTCATCAGGGCAAACAGAATACATGAGCAGAATCTTCTTTGATGCCCTATAGATGGATGCTTTTGGGGTTGGTTGGTCGGTCAGTTGGTTTGTTGCATTAAATTTGTAAAATGCCGTTGAGCATAGTACCTTACTCACTGAATTAAAGACTCTGCCACCTTTAGTTTGTGAATTAGGTGTGTATATTATTTCTGTGCCAAAAGGCAAAGGTAAGGGTTCCTGTAACCCTACACCTGAGGAAAGAAAAGTGGTCCCTGAGAAGTGCACTCCCTTCGGCACAGAGGTGACAAACTCAAGTAGCCACGCAGACAAGGCGGCTGGCACAAAGGGGAGAAGCAGGCCAGGTACCATGCCACGGGGAAAGCCTGTCCCGTCCAGAGCCATCTGCTGAAGACCCATGGTCTAGAGTTCCACGGAAGCCAGATCTGGAACTGAACATGGAATCTCCTGGCTTTGAGAGCCTTGTGCACACCACGAGACCCTGGGTCTGTGGGCTGGAGGTGGCTCTGTCACATCAGCTTGGTACCATGAGCAGAGTGCATCTGTCTCTCCCTGGGAGCCCCTGCTCCAAATCCAAACCCAGAACTCTTTCCCGCAGTTGGCTTAGTGGTTTGAAAATAAATAAGTAAAATCCGTTTGAATGGAGTGTCTTTGAGAGGGGTGTCAGCCCGGTTTTCCTCAGACCTCCCCACTCCCTGCTGTCCTGCACTAGCCAACCCCCAGGAACCCACGGACGTTCCCCGCCTGTCCCTTGTAGGCATTCACACTTTTAACTGTGTCTACAAACAGACACACATGTTACTCTCTTGTCTTTTCGGAGCTTACAATCTCACTGCAGCCCTAAAACAGAAAATTGGGTAACTAAGCAGAAGCAGAAAGTGTAGTAAAAGACATCTTGGGGCCAGTGGCGTGATGTGTTGGTGTGGCTTGGCTTCCCTGTCTTGCCTTCTGCTGGAACTTCAGAGTCCTGCTCTGTAACCCACAGTTAGAAAGAAAATATGCAAAGCATCCACTATAGCGCCTGCCATATCACAGAAACGCGATATATGGAAACGCATATCGTCGTGCTTATTATTTTATGATTCTTTTTATTAGAGTAACTGGCATTATTAGACGCAAATACATAGCTAAATCGCCTTGGATTCACCCAATGCAGAAAGGCTTATATTCATAAACTTACATGGCCCCTTAGCAGTGTTTCTTATATACAAACACAATAGAGGTGGAATTCTAAAGCCCCAATTAAGTGGAAAAGGTCGCTTTCCCTGGTAACAATAGACCAGAGCTAAAGCAACAACAAAAAAAAGCTACTTAGTTTGGCAACCTTTGTTTGGAAGAATCCTCTGAAAAAGCCCCCCTCGGAACCTTCTGAATGGGGCCTGAGCCAACCTTCTTAATCCTCTGCCCGTCTCACATAGGGTTAATTCAATGCTTGGGAGGGGGTGGGTCCCTCTTTTGTGGCACTGGCTGGTCACAAAACAAAAACCAATTGCTAGGTTCCAAAGGGGTTTCTCGCTCACACTCTGGGTTAAAATAAGCACCGTAGTTGTTCTTCCTTCTGCGCAGTGGAGAGAAAGTTAAACCTTTGGAACACACAGAATTTGCTGAAAAAGGTGAAAGTTCCGTTTCAAGTTCCAAATTGAATGCAGACTCCAGGCTTTGCCCCCCCCCCCCCCTTGTTCCCTCATGGGGAGTGTGTGTACATGCGGGTGGGGAGGGTCTGTCGGGCTGCCACCCCCGAAACAGCAGGTAATTAAACCTCGGGGGCCTGGAGAATTTGGACTCCAGTTTGGAGAAATACTACACGGGGGGATCTCCCCCACCCTCCTCGTGCTTGCTGTGGGAATTTTCTATAGTTACACACGGATTCCCAGGTAAACAAGCTTGAAAAGGAAGTCACAGGCGGGGATTGAATTAGCACCTTGGTGTTGTTGGTAATGAACCAGTTTGCTTAATTAGATGATCATGAAATTATCACATTGAAAAACATAAAATTGTGGCTAAAAATTGAGGGTTGGCCTAGCTTTCAGAGGTCCTTTGTGGAATACCCTTCTTAAATATGATCTTTCCTTAGATATCAAATGTGATTTTTTTTAATTTTTTTATTCTTATATTATCCCCATACATTGCATCATTAGTTTTAGATGTAGTGTTCCATGATTCATTGTTTGTGCATAACACCCAGTGCTCCATGCAGAATGTGCCCTCCTCAATACCCACCACCAGGCTAACCCATCCTCCCACCCCCCTCCCCTCCAGAACCCTGTTTGTTTTTCAGAGTCCATCGTCTCTCATGGTTCGTCTACCCCCTCCGATTTCCCCCCCTTCATTCTTCCCCTCCTGCTATCTTCTTCTTCTCCTTCTTCTTCTTCTTCTTCTTCTTCTTCTTCTTCTTCTTCTTCTTCTTCTTCTTCTTCTTCTTCTTTTTTTTCTTAACATATATTGCATTATTTTCAAACGTGATTTTTTTGCAGCGGACAGATTGGAGTCGAGGAAGATAGGAGTTCTTAGTCACATGCCACGTGTCCTTCGGCAGACTGTTCAGTTTCTCTGGACCTCCGTTTCCTTTCTGTAAAACTCGTATGATTTTATCTGTCTAGGAATTTAAGTCTGAGAATTGAATGCACTCCTTAGGACCACATTCTGAACACTCGGGGTATGCAAAGCATTGTACTAGCTCACCTGCACGTGTGATCTCCACTCCCACGTGGTTCTGGGACCGGACCCTGATGTTAGCCACGGACTGAAACGTCAGGTACGTGAATTTACGTAACTTGCCCAGGACCGCAGACTTGGCACGTGACCCAACTAAAGCTATGCTTTGAGGCAGGACCCGATCACGCCCTGGACTTCAAGTGCAGTATCTTGTGCATAGGAAATGTGCACATGGTCCCTCAACTTTAGTGACCCTTTCTTGTTTCTTCAGGAAGAAAGGGAGCCCCTCTCGAGCATCCTCTGGATTGATGTCTACCTGAGGACAGAGTCATGTCACCCCATGGAGTCACTGAGCTGACAGTGAATTAGCAAGCCAGTGCCTTCTTTTTGAAATCATCATGGGCCATTGCTGTTGGTCTGGGAAAGAAGAAAAGAGCATGTGTCATGGGAATGTTTTCAAACACGCACCTTGGAGCATCATGCAAGCAGCTTTCAGGAGAGGGCGTGGGGGGCTGGGGACTCTTCTTGGTCCTTGAAGTGGTAGAATTGGGCCCTCCAGCATCTGTTTTGTGGGTGGGCCTGAAGCCTTCATGCTGTTTGCTCCTGTCATCCCCGTCACCATGGACACAGAGGGGAAGAAGGTGGCCTTCTGTAACCAACTTTTGTTTGCCTGGATTCCCATCATTCTTCCCACAGAGTGAGCATCACCTTCAGACATGGAAGGGCAGGAAGGCGTGATTCGGGGGCTCCTGCTCTGACCTGGCCTCTTCCCAGCAATGTGAGCAAAGATGGGTTCCTGAGTCAGCCTTGTTTTCCTCAAACGCCTCTCTAAGCCCACTGCCGGTTTGACAAACCCGATAGGTATCTGTCACAATGATCAGATGATATGAATACATAGATCAGAGAGCTGGGAAGACCCCGTTAGAACCAGCAGCTGAGAAGTTTTCTGCAAACCTGAATCTCAACGTAGTTAGGGGCACGCTCACCATTGTGATGAAGGGAACTTGTTCCCTTATTTCTCCTCCCTGCTGTCTGCATGGTGGAGGTGGGAGGAAGACGGGAGGGCTCAAGGGGGCGGGGGGGGCACGTTCTTGGCAAGAAGTAGGGTGCTTTAGGGGAAGAGGCATGACTTTATCTCCCTTTCCTTCTCCACTCAGAGCCCCTTCTGAAGAGATGTCCTTGGGGGGACGGAGGAGCCACACAGAGAGAGGGATCGGGTAATGGTCAAGAGGGGAGTTCGGATGCCAGGTTCTTGGCATTTGGGGGCCCGGAGTGATAGTCATGCTGGCAGTGCTGTTCATTCCAGTAATTCTAGAGGTAGCAGAAGCAGCCAGCGATCACTGAGTGCTTACTGTCCTTCCAGATGCTCTTGACTTTGCATGGGTATTCTGGTTTTCACAAAGGCCTTTGAAAGTAAGCTTTTCTACATTCCCTGTTAGCACACGAGGGGCCCGATGTTCAGGGACTGGAGAAACTTACTCAAGGCACGGAGCCACCCACGGTGCCCTGTGTTTGCTCCCAGGCACTGGCAGGGACCCATGGTCCACACGAGAGGGAGTTGGTCCTCACCTCCCAGCAGAGCCCGGGCCCACCTACCCCTGGGACTCGGCCCTGCGATCTCCTCACCCTCCTGGCCCACTTGCTCCTGTCTTCCTCTCCCCGAACAGGGTAGATGGAGTAGGTACCTGCTTTGCACTCATTATCTCAGAAAATGAGCCGGAGTCGGGGGAGTGGGGCATGAGGCGGGGAGTGCTGTACAGTCCAGGGGAGTCCTGGGGGTCGTTTTTCCGGCCTCCAGAGCTGCTTCTGGGCCTGGGCTCCTGGTCCCGTCCTCCCGTCCTCTGCTCTACCTGCCTTGCAGCTCTGGGCCCCGACCACCGGGAATGAGCATGGTGACATTCTGCAAGTGTCAGTCACCACGGGGGTGCAGTAGACATGTGCCCACGGCTAAAGCGCGGACAGCTGAGAAGTGTTCTAAATCAGCAGAGAAAGAAACACATTCCGAGCAAGGGAACCGGGCCAGGAAAGGGTCTGAGGAAGGCACAGCGCCTCAGCAAGCAGGCGTCCACGCGGTTGGGGCTAGAGAGCGCCCTTGAGAGGGGTGATTTTGACCTCCGGCAGTCAGGGAGGGGACGGCGAGGAGAGGGGAGGGGACCTGCTCACCTGAGAATACTCTTTACTACCTGGTCGTGTGGAATGGTCTCTAAGATACGCAGCAACGACTGGATACTTCATGGACACCAAGAGCTTCAAGATGTTAAAAACACAAACAGAAAACGGAACAAGAGTAAGATGTAAGATTCACAGAGACTGACGCTAACATTTATCTTTTCAAAAGTTTCAACTTACCCTCGTTTGCTAAGTTAATGATCCCGAATGAAGACAGGGCCAGTGGTCAGATGCACGGGCTGTAAGATGGAGCACTGGAGGCCCCCAGGGGCTCACGGGCAAAGGTGGTCATTTCAATGGCTCGTGTGCGCGTGCTGCGTGTGCATTCGGGAAGCCGTTCCTGTTGACCTCGTAGCACACGGGCGCTCCCACACGGGGGTCAGCGCTGCTCCCCGGAATCGCACCGGGGGATCACGCGGGTTCCTGCCCCCGAGATCGCTGCGCGGCTTGCATCTGAGCTACCGTCTCCCCCGGCCGGACTCTGGCGCTAAGCGTGGCCTCGGTCAGGGGGGCCTGCTCGCGCAGGGGGAGCCGCGCACAGCCCGCGGTGCGCACAGACCCTCCGCGGTGCGCTGCGAGCCCCTCACCGGCGCCCCTCGGACCCCGGGGCCTTCACAAGGCAGGTGGGGCGGGGACCCAGGCAGCCCTGGGGCCGCGGGAAGTTCCTGATCCCCGGAGCCTCGGGTTCAGCACTGCAAACCTCAGCTCGGGTGTGACGAAGGGCCCCAGGGCCGAGCCCCAGGGGCCTGTGACAGGCGGTGTGGACCAGGTCCTCCAGGTCTCCAGACTGTCCTTCCCCATCTTCCCTCCCTCTCCCCCACGGACAGGCTGAGGTTTGGCAGCAGCTTTGCCAGGACCAGGAGCTCCACTAGAGTTCAGACCCCGTTTTCTCCTTGTTTGGGAACTGGACTGTCCTGGTCTAGTGGGTTCTGATGACTTTATCTCCTGAACGGATCCAGCTTGTCCTGCAAGTCTGCTGCCAGTGAACGGCAGGTGAGCTAGAAAGCTTTCACGGTTTCCACGTGCAGGGTGTGAAGAGAACTTGTTCGTCCTTGGACTGGCTCTGTGGTCCTCTGCCTGCAGGAGGCGGGGCAGTGGGAGTGGTTCCTTCTGTGCAGCTTTGGGGAGCCCCCCAGCTTCTATCCTCCTGGGACCATTCCTTTCCTCTGCCCTCCCCCCTCCAGTGGAGCAAGGGGAGCGGCTTCACAGTCCTGACCTCAGAGCCGAT
>NW_023270277.1:3780633-3889310 GCF_011800145.1 Mirounga leonina
GAACCATGAGAGACGATGGACTCTGAAAAACAAACTGAGGGTTCTAGAGGGGAGGGGGGTGGGAGGATGGGTTAGCCTGGTGATGGATATTAAAGAGGGCACGTTCTGCATGGAGCACTGGGTGTTATGCACAAACAATGAATCATGGAACACTACATCAAAAACTAATGATGTAATGTATGGTGGTTAACATAACAATAAAAAAAGAAAAGTAGGTGCAGAATAACCTTTCTCTAGTTGGTGTGAAGGGAGACTGTCTACTAAAGCCTTAGGCCAGGATCAGCTCAAGAGAGCACCTCTCCCCCAGTCTGAGCACATCCTCCCCAGGGTTTCCACCTTGCCTGCCCTCAGTCCCCTCTTCCCATCCTGGCAACCTCAGATCATGATTGTTAATAGCCTTCTTCCCCTTCGGGGTGGCCGTCCCTGCTTCCCCTCTGTGCTCAGGCTGAGATCACTGCATGAAAGCAAGGACAGAGGCTCACCTTCAAACAACATACTCTTCCCTTGACAGACCCGTTCCCCTCATTTATTCTCCACCCCCTTGACACGAGGCATCCTCTTCTCTGATTAAAAACATAACAGCGACAACTTCAGAAAAACCCTGATATTGGATATTTACTCCTTCGTACAAGTTAGGTTGAGATGTCAGTTCTTCCTGAGAGAATTTGCCGTTTCTTGCTAATTCCCAGTTTTTCATGCATACCAAGTGCTCTCTGCCCCAGAGACTTTGCCCTAGCCGTTTCCTCCATGAGAGACGCAGTTCCCCTGGATCTCTGCCTTGTCCTCTCTCTCCTCCTTTGGGGCTCCCCTCCCCGTCACTGTATAGATAGGGCCTCCTGGCCACCTTGTTTATAATAGTAATTCCTACTCCCCTCCGTACACATCCCATCCTACCTCCATCCTAATTTTTACCCACAGCCCTTAGCATTATCTGACCTACCATACGCTTTGCTCTTTATTTTTCTATAATGCTCTTATAAACTGTGAGCTCCCAAGGGCAGGCATGCTCGTCTGTTTTTTGTCCTGCTAAATCTCCAGCACCTACAACATCATGTGGCATCTAATAAGCAGAGAGTATCTGTTGAATGAATCCGTGAGTAAAACTGTGGATCAGAAGCTCAAGCAGGAGTTTGTCTTGTTGGTGACACGCTGTGGGCACAGTGCTCTTTGCAAGGAGACATCTGCTGCCCGGCCCAGGTCCGCCCCAGTGACCAGGGTGGACTGGCTCCCTGGGGCCTTTCCCAGGGGACAGGAGTGGGTGGTGAGGTGGCCCTGAGGTGGAGACAAAGCCTGGTGCTCTGGCTTTAGTGGACAACACAGCATGGCAGGAGGACCATGAGGGTCTACGGGTCTGATGAACGTGGTTTCTCCTCCCTGCTCTCCCACATCTGGTTGGATGACATCCAACAATCTCTTAACTTTCTGAAGTTTGGATTTTACCGTCTGAGAAATTAAAACAAGGAAGCCTACCTTGCTGGGTTTCTATAAATGGTTATGGACTGGCTTATACAAAATTAGAAACATATTTCTCCTGGCTCATCAAAGGCATTTCAGGTCGGCAGGCACTGTGGGTATGAATGAGAGGAAAGATCTTGTCTCCTCAAAAAGCATGGACGTGGCTGGGAGTGGCTGCCATTGGGGACCTCCTACCCCGATGTCTCCACACCCCTCTGGAGGAGGAAGGCAGAGTGTTCTAGGGACAGTCCAACCTTGCCACGGGCAGGCAGCGGGCCACCCTTCTCGGGCTGACCTCTGTGCCTCAGCTTGCCCTCCAGGAAAATGGACACATGGATCAGGACCTTGATGGGGAGGTGTCCTGACCTGACACAGTGACCCCCACTTGGTGAACTGGGCACAGTTCGGCTCCATTCGTGGGTTTGCAGTAAACATACTGCCAGTCCTTATCCCCCACTTGTCTCCAGCCCTCCTGCCTGTCCTCTTTTATTTATTTAGCTAATTAAAAAACTATCTGTGAAACATCTAGTCTTACAGGATATTTTCTTAGGCTTCATAATGAAGGCAGGACGCTCGGGAGTTAAATATTTCCAAGGGGAAATATGAGACATTGATACAGACGGTGACCAGCTCAGGCCTCTCTTTTCGGTGTCAGAGAGTGTTACAGATACCTTCCGTCCAGGGGAGGAAGGGCAGCCATTTCCTCCCAGAGTGAGAAGAGAAAGCTTGAAAAGCACCAAGTTTTCCACAGAAATGCATGGAGGAACTTTAGATGCGTTTTACCAAGTGAAAGCAGCCAGTCTGAAAGGCTGCACACTATATATCACATTCTGGAAAATACAGAACTATGGAGACAGTCAAAAGACCAGGGGTTGCCATGGGTCCAGGGGGAATGCAGGAGACTTTGAGGGCAGTGGAACTCTTCTCTATGATACTATCATGCTGGATACATCTCAGACATTTGTGCCAACCCATAGAAGGTATGACAACTGTGTACTCAAGTTAATAACAATGTACCAATCTTGGTTCATCGATTGTAACAAAGGTACACACTGATGCAAAATGTGACTAATGCAGAAAACTCTTGGGGGAGAGAAAGGATGTACGGGAATCCTCTATGATACCTGCTCTAGTTTTCTATAAGCCTAAAACCTAAAGTCTATTAGTTCACATACACACACACACACACACACACACACAGGAAAGTTCTAGAAAGCAGGTTCACTAGTGTGGGTGAGATATAAGCAGGGGGAGCTCAGAAGTGAAAACCCCATTCCAACACCTCTTGGCCACACCAGGATGGAATTTGTAATGGGCAGAGTTTTGACCCACCTCCTGGCTGATCCCAGGTGACCTCAGTCTCTATTTACTTCCCTTTTTGAGAATGAACAAGCCATAGGTTTGGAGCATTCTATTGCCAAACAAGAATACATGAGAATGGGCGCCTGGGTGGCTCAGTTGGTTAAGCGACTGCCTTCGGCTCAGGTCATGGTCCTGGAGTTCCGGGATCGAGTCCCGCATTGGGCTCCCTGCTCAGCAAGGAGTCTGCTTCTCCCTCTGACCCTCCTCCCTCTCATGTGCTCTCTCTCTCATTCTCTCTGTCTCAAATAAATAAATAGAATCTTAAAAAAAAAAAAAAGAGGGTGCTGTGGATAGTAATGGTGAATTCTGTGTCTTCAATGGTGTGCATTTTTAATGATCCTCTCTTATCGACCCCTGTATTGATGTCATCGTTTCAACCAATACAGACTTTGCAGATTTCTGCTTTCCCTTGGTCCCTTAACCGTATCATTTTTCATGGTGACTGCTCTCGTTGTGAGGCTGTGGAGGTGTTCACCAGCATCCCTAAAAAGATACCCATGAAACATGGGATCTCGCAGGTGCTAAGATTTCAACTCGAGACCCCTGCAGGTGGCCTTTGGGGTGCAGGGTCCCACACACCATTCTGGAGTACCAGAGGACGCCCAGCTTTTAAAGCTGCCAAAGCCCAAGATGGTGCTTTGGGATGCAACCTTTATCTGGTCGGCTGTCCGAGAGCTAATGCAGTCTCACCTCCTTGCTCTCCTCCCTGCTCTTTGGCAATCAGGAGTACCTTTTAGAGCTCCCTGCCAGTAATTGCGGACCGTGGATCAAAGGACCACCGCCCAGTGGCTGAGGAAGTCATTTTAAGTGGGAGGTAGATATTCAGTTACTTAAAGGCCCATCCGTGAACTTAATGGGGTCCTTCATCTCTCTAAGACATTCTCTTTTTGAAGAGGAAGAAGAAAGTGCTGCTTTGATCTGAAATTAAGCAAGTGTCCTTCCAATGAGCCCACCACGGAGTTGACCAGTAGTGACTTTGTGATGGTCGGGGTGGGCCCATGCCAGGGCCAGGTGGCACCTCCTTCTGGGGCATTCCCCTTGGTGGCCACGGGCCGGGAAGGGGTGGCGGGCACGAGCAGCCAGGGAACCCACTCAGAGGCCGGGGCCGATGGCTTTATCAAGATGTGTTCGTGGGCGGCTTCCCAGGGCTGTCTGTGCCCCCCAATCTGAGAGGTCTGGGAGCAGTTAGGGAGGGAACTGTACGAGAGTTCCCCGTACAGTTAGGGAAACACAATCAAGCAGGAACCTTTTCACTGTAAATACCTCCCATATGTTCCTAGGCCGACTGTAGTAACTGCAGAGCCTCTTCTCAAATGTCCAAATCCCCTCTGTTGGGTTCTACAGAACAGATGTTCCCCCAGCTCCTATGACAGTAATTTACAAACTTTACATATGCTGAGCTTCAGGCCCCACACTGTTGCATGCGCTTTGCTGTTATGTTCCCCAAAGCACATTTTTATGGTTTTGTAGAAACTCTGTGCTGTTCTGCTCTTGCTTTCTGTGAGATTCTGAGGTCTCTTCCCAGGGGCATTTTAGACTTGCCCTAGAACATCACAGATCCAACAATCAACCCTAGCAGCCCCCCACACCTGCCAAGAGAGGCGATGAGAGGCTCGGGGATGGGGTGTCTCCCTGAGTTTGCCAGCTCAAGACCCACGGCCCCATCTTGGCTTCTAATCAATGTAGGACCCTTTGTGTCTCAAACCCTGATTCCTGATAATATCACAGCTTTACAGACAACACATTTTAAAAGTAAATGGTTCAGTGATGTTTAATAATTTTTGTTTGTTTTTTAAGAATTGTTTTAGAGCAGTTTTAGGTTCACAGCAAAATTGGGAGAAGGTACCGAGATAGCCCATGCATTCCCCTGCCCCCACTCCCCCGCAGTCTCCCCCATTATCAACACCCCCACCAGAGTGGGACATTTGTTATAACCCATGATTATATCTATGACACATCATTTTCATCCAAAGTCCATAGCTTATATCAGGGCTCACTCTTGGTGTTTGGGCAAACTCTATGGGTTTGGGCAAATGCATAATATAATGACAGGTCTCCACCATTATGGTGTCACACGGAGTAGTCTCACTGCCCTAAACATCCTCTGTGCTCTGTGTGTTCATCCCTCCTCCGCCCAACCCCTGGTAACCACTCATCTTTTACTGCCCCCATAGTTGTCCTTTATTTAATATTTCTGAGATTAAATTGTTACCCCCAGAGGTCATATGAGTAAAGAGTTAACCATCAAAGCCGAGGAGATGCGGTCTGGCTGGGTATCCACTTTCAGGACAGAAGCATTTCAGAAAAGCCTTGACCGCAGCCTTCCTGTGTGTAACCAGATGCTGTTTGTCTCCACGGGTGTGGCTCAGCCATGGCTTTGGAGAACTGTTGCCCCTGGGGGGCATTTTTCAGAGTGTTCTTCTCTGACATCCACTCCCTTCTCACTTTGGCACCAACCCCCACCTCAGGCACCAGGTACCCCTAATTTATGCCTGGCTTCCCGGGGTTCCATGTTTGTCTGGATCCATTCCCCGGGAGCAGGACCTGGCTGTCTTGTTGCCCGGGGTTCCCAGGGCAGGGGACAGGGGCTGGTTTACAGTGCCTACTCAACACATAATTCTTCAGGGAAAGAACATATGTCATACTGAATCAGTCTTTCTTATGTGTAACACGTTCTAACCCAGAGCTCTGAGGTCTTATCTAGGTGTTTCTCAAACTTTAGGGTACACGGTTAACACCTGTGGAGCTGGATTCCCCAGCCTCAGCCACAGGGACTCTGAGTGTGTACATCTGGGGTGGGCCTGGTAGTCTGCATTTCAATCCAGACCCGAGTCCTTGCAGGATGCCTCATAAAAGGACCTGAGAAGACTGAGTACTTCAAGGGTGGGGACATTTTCCACGTTTATCTGTGCTCTATGACTTCGGGGTGTGGCTGGGCCACACAGGGATGCATTCATTATCTCATGGGATGACGAGCCACAGAACTCTGTTCCTCAAACATGAATTCTCAACCACTAATCTTTTACTGTCTCCATAGTTGTCACTTATTTAATATTTCTGAGGTTAAATTGGTACCCCCAGAGGTCATATGAGTCAAGAGTTAACCATCAAAGCCGAGGAGATGAGGTCTGGCTGGGTGTCCATTCTGACTCTGCCCTTCATGGGCTGGCTGAATTGGGCAAATTGCCTCCCTACTCTGAGCCTGTTTCCCCATGGCACAGAGGAAACCAAATTTGTCGTGGAATTAGGACTTTGGAATTTGTGAAGGTCCTTTTCAGTCCTTATCAGCCCATGAGGAAGTGCGTGCTGGGCGCTGCAGTTACGTGCTGGCATCCCTGGACCATCAGGAGGGTGGGGAGGAGGCAGCAGGTGCATCCTTGCTCTGCAAGCCGCTCTTGGAGGGAACGCTGCTCTGGTCACCACCTTGCACATGGCCCCTCCCTCAACCATGTGCAGGGCTCCCCCTAAATAAGGGGAAGCAGAGCCCAGCAGACCTTCCTTTCTCCGGACCCCGCACACCCGCCGCGTCTGCCTTCGTGGGGTCACACGCTCCCTGGACTCAGCCTGTGCTCGCCTGAGGTTGCTTCAGACCAACTGTGCTATGGAACCTGCTCAAGACCAGGAGTCAGAATGCTCAGACGCGAGTCTGGCTCTGCCCCGATGAGCTTGGGTCAGGTGACTTCATCTGTCTGACTGTGGTTTCTCAGGTGCACGGTGGGGGGCGGGGCAGTGTGCACATTCGTGGTCATCACCAGGAGCCCAAAGAGCCCCAGTCAGGATCTTTGGGTCCAAAGACACATAACTAGACTCTAACCTCAGAGATTCCGAGCAGGAGGTCTGGAGCAAGGTACAGACACAAGAAATTTGAGGCAAAACTACTCTGTCGGGGAGTCTGAGATCCTTGAGGGCTTTTCTGGCTCTCAGTTACAATATTTCCCTAAGTAATCCACGCACTGCTGCTCATCTCTTGACAGTCTGTCCCTGGCATCAGACGGCAGGCCACTTCCCTCTCGGTGATGTTTGCTTCCGAAAGTTAGCCTGCGATCAGAGATCTTTTCCTGCCATTTGGGCTTCAAATGCACATGGACCACGGTTACTATGCAGGACTGAATCTGTCAGAAAAGTCTACTCTGGGGGCTCGGCACAGAAGCAACCCGTGGCTGGCAAACATTTGCAAAGCCATGCCCAGGTTTTCAGTCCCCTGTGACATTGCTTGAGCGTAGGGGGCCGGACCTCCGTTCAGCCCTTTAGTGAGGCGTGCGTGGAAGCGTGTTCTCTGAATCCCAGCAGGACCCCAGGAGCTGTGCTACCTTCTGGTCCCATAGATGGCTCACGGGAAACCCATTGTACATTATTATTCCCCTCTGATACGTATTATTGTGACTTTCTCACAATATTGTTGTTTTTACTGACATCATTTTATAGCAATAGCAATATTAATAGATACAGGTTCTTGAGCGTATCTGTGTGCCAAATATTCATATAAACGCTTTTCCTGCTTACCTCATAACCACACTTTGAAATAATGCTTATCACCCTCATTTACATATAAGGGAAATAAAGACCGAAGTGTATTTTGGGGAAGGTATTATTTTGGCCAATGGAGGGGCTGATACACTAGTTCATTAGAATTCAGAAAAAGAAGTAAAAAAGTAAAAAGAGAAATTATGATTACCTCTATGCTTGCTTGGAAGGAACCCCAGCTTCCCTTAACATAGTTCTAGAAGAGGGGCTCACACTTAAATGCCACTCTGTGCCATGAGCTCTGCCAGTGCATCAGGCCTCACAGACCCCGCTGAGGTAAGCCTCCACGGCCCCTTCTGTGATGGCAGCACGAGACGCCGGCCGGAAGGTCAAGGCTTTTGCTGAGGCCCTGTGATGAGTGATACACCTGATGTCGGATGCCCGGGCGGTCTTATCACAACACACATGCAACGCCCTCCTGAGCCCATCGGAAGCTTGAGCACGTTCTGCTCAGTCAGCTCGGGAAGGCCCGGGGTCCCCAAAGGCCAGCAGGGTGGGGCCGGGAGGGCAGGGGACCTCGTGCTCTCGTCTCCAAGCCACACACTCCCTCCTGCTTCCTGAAGTGACCAGGCCCGAGGCTCAGCTGCTCACTTTCAGGCCTGCCAGAGCGACCACAGTACCACAGTCCCCATGAGCGTGAAGCTCAACAATCGTTGTGGCATGCATTCTGGTGGCAGTTTGTGCCCTGACATCCTGCTGAGCCTTCCCCTGTTCCACGGCAGATATCCATGCGTCCCTTCGGGTGGACACTGAGGCCCAGAAGGCAGCACAGGGTGAGTGACGAAGCCGAGCCTGGAACCAGAGTTTCAGACCCCAACACCACGGCTCGCTGTGCCATCCTGGGCCACTCTGCTCTAGTGTCAGGGGACACGATGGTTCCATTTGCTCCTTGCCATTACATGGGGGCAAATTCTTCGGGAGAAGGTGGAGTCGACAACGTACAGCCCATTCCCTCTCGCCCAGATTCCAGCTCCAGACCCAAAGGAATGCCGAGTAATAACAAGCACATTTTCAAAAATGCCATAGATGTACTTAACACACACACACACACAAAGATGCCAGAGAAGAAGGGGAACGTAAAGATTGGATCATCAGCAGGGTTGAAACCGAGGACCGTGAACAGCTATTGGGATGAGAAATACTCTTAGGGGTAAGAACTTAACAGCTTCACAACAGAACAGCTTTACGAAGCCAGGGACAGGGATGGAAGTGTGACATCTCTGAGGACCAGCTAGCAGTGCTCGGCCTTCTGCATCAAGGACAGCAGCATAAAAGCCGAAACTGCCTCTGGACCCCAGCGTGCCTCCTGTGGGGGCCTCAGTTCCAGGGTCTGCACGAGTTGGGAATTTTGAGCAGGAATTAGCTGCAAAAGTTGATCTGGAGCTGACTGGCACCCCAAAGGCCCCAGCCCAGGGGAAAACAGCATTGCACCAGGAGAGGTGTCTGCACCACTCGGGGTGTTTCTGGGACCCCAGGGCAGGACAATGCTTAAGACAGATGAGCTCAGGGCACCTGTGGAAACTCACCGCCATGAAGATCAATAGACTCAATAAAAGGAGACATCCTATCCAAGGAGGTGCAGATAATGGATAAATCAAAATGTGCTTTTGATCATTTAAGACACAATCTAAAGGGAAAAAGAAAGGAACAAAGAACATAACTAAGGTTCCAACAAGAGGACTTTTAAAAAGATAACCACAAAATTATAAATAGAGTCACTGAAATAAAGCCAGTGGGTTGGACTAGAATGTCTTCTGGTCCCTGTTAGTCTTGTCCCCACTGGAACGTCCTGGGAGTGGGGGCGGGTCTCAGTGGACCTGGAATCTCCATGGGCTCACACGCACAGTGCACCTGTGGCCGTTCAACGGCTGGATTGTGGATGTGAGCGTCCATGGTGACCCGCTGCTTCCCGTCTCCAGATGTGGGCTGCGGTCAGCCCCCAGGTCCCCCCCATGTCAGTCAGGCACCATGGACACCGGCTCAGTGTGAGGGATGCAGGCGCATTGCCGGGCACATCATGTCCTCTTGTCCTACGTTCTGCATCAGCAAGAGCCCCGTGTGCGCCCCTGGGTTCCATCAGGGTGGCGGTGGGGACAGAGAAGTTCTCTGTCCCCATGAGCCGCTGACTCGTGTGAGCTCCCTCTGCAGCTTCCCTGCCTCCTTTCTCCTGTCACACCGTCTATTGTGTTCCCTCGTCCGGGGCTAATAAGGATCCTCGAAACATGACTGCTATGGTAAAGATCTACAGAACTTACTGGAGCTAGCAATTAAATGTGGCCAATGGCCGGGCTCTGCTGACACCCTAAAAGGCCTACAGGCTGCGATTTATGGAGACGGCTCTGCGGCCTCATTTGTAGCTGAGGCATTTCTCTGGTCTCGGGGGAAGAGGTCTGGTCTCAGAGGGAACGCTTTTCAGGGCTGCCCCAGGCTCACAAGTTCCTGGGGGGTTGGGGTGTGCCGCCAGCCTCTATCAGCATGAGGTTCGGGTCAACATTCCTGTGTGGAGAATGCACATGCCGTCGAGGAGACATTTTAGACCTAACACTGGGGATGATTCTCATACGTGGTGACAAGAATTGAGATTAAGTGCTGGGATCTTGCTGTCCCAAACTTTGTTGATTTCTGGATATAATAGACATTCAGCCCTAGTGCAAAGATGGGCAGCAATCTCTCTCCCAAAGTGGGCAGCAAGCTCCATGGAGTCATGTCACATTTGTCCAGCAACCTTAGCCGTTGTGACATGCCGGAGGAGGGAGAAGAGCTTCTGAGAAGCCCAGACATGAACTAAGACCATGCAACCCACTCACAAGTTAACAAGTAGATAAGAGATGACCAACCTGTCCCCAGTGCCCCCCACCCCCGCTGGCCGGCTCCACTCACTGATAACACATCGGTCACCCCACGCCCTAACCCTGGCAGTCAGGATTGGAGAGAAAATGTGTGTTCGCTGCTTCGGTTCTGGACCTTCACCAAGAACCTACCAACTAAGTATGAAAACAGTACTAATAGTGTGATTTTGCAAAAAAGTTACCAAAGTATCTTTGTATGTTTTTCTTTTTATGGGCACTTCTCCATCCCCACTCTGAGAAAATAGCCAAGACTCTGTGCTCTCTTCCCTCCGACATTGCTAATGGTTTCGCGTCCTAAGAGCAAAAGCAGAAGTGTCCAGGCAGCTAGAAGATGATTCAAGCCCGTGTTTTTGGAAGCCTGGGTTTATTGCAGCGGTCAGTGGGGGAAATGCAGAAGTTTGGAGTTTTCAACAATGGGAGATAGGGGCAGGCAGACCAGGCTGGTGCAGAGGAGGGATAAGGAGGGAGATGGCTTCTCGATGATGTCATTGTAACTGCTGTCCAGTTAGTCCCTGAGACCCCCCCACCCCCCGCACCTTACACCAAAGATGGTAGGAAGTCTGAGGCCACTGAACACAGAGCAAAGACCTTGAGGAAAATAACAAAGTATCCCTGTGACCAAACTCAGCTTAGACACAGCTTACCTCCAAGGGAGCAGGTGGGGCAGGGTTTATCTGTGGGACACCTGTTGCTGAAGAACAAAGAATGCTTCCTTGAATGTCTGAACTACACAGAACCTTCTGGAATTTTGTTCAAGTCAAGAAAGAAGGGCTCAAAACACGACTGAGATTGATTTGCACCAGCAGGCTTAAAAGATGTTTGGATCAGATTTTAGTTAATTTGGAGAAATAACAACATGTAATCGTTCTTCTGCTATGGTCTAAATTTCTTTAGAGTTTGCTGGTGAGATGAATTCCCCCAAAGAGGGAAAGACACGGAAGGTGGAGAGTCGGCCCCCATCTCACTGTGTGACTTTCTAGGAAAACTGAAGCTCTTTTCTGCAGTGGGAGTGGCACCCAGGTCTGTGTTGCTGGGCAAGGGCGAAGGATTCTCCCCTGAGTCACAGATGCCAGAGTGTATCCGGGTGGCCAGTCGACTGACATCGAAGATTTGTTTTCGTTTTTTTTGTTGTTGTTGTTGTTGTTTGCAGCTTTATGAAGGTATAATTGACAAATAAAAATCACACATATTTAAGATGTACAACTGGATGTTTTGATATACATCTGCATTGTGAAATCATCCTCATAATCAAGCTAATTAACATACCCATCATGTCAAATAGTTATCTTTTTGTGCATGGGGGGTAAAAGCACTTAATTATCTATGCTCTTAGCAAATTTTGAGACTACAATACCATATATTTTTTTAAGTCGGCTCCACGCCAACATGGGGCTTGAACTCACAACCCTGAGATCAAGACCTGAGCTGAGATCAAGAGTTGGATGCCTAACTGACTGAACCTCTGCAATACCATATTACTAACTGTCGTCACCAGTCTGTACATTAGATCCCCAGAACTTATTCATCTTATAACTGAAAGTTTGTATCCTTTGACCAGTTATCTCCCTATATCCTTCTCCCTTCAGGCATTAGCAACCACCATTCTACTCTTCACTGCTATGAATTCATAGGATTGAGACCCCACATATAAGTGAGATCATGTAGTATTTGTCTTCCTGAATCTGGCTGATTTCTCTTAGCATAATGTCCTCCAGGGTCATCCATGTTGTCACAAATGACAGGTTTTCCTTCTTTTTAAAGGCTAAATAATATTTCATTATACATCCATGGTTATATCCAAGATGGATACTTGGGCTGTTTCCATACCTTGGCTATTGTGAATGATGCTCCAATGAACATGGGAGCTCAGGTATCTCTTTGAGATCTGATTTAATTTTGTTTGGATAAATACCTAGAAGAGATTGTTGGACTACAAAGTAGTTCTATTTTTAATTTTGTAAGGAACTTCCATAATGTTTTCCATAATGGCTGTACCAATGGACATTCCCACCAACACTGTGCAAGGGCTCCTTTTGCTCCACATCCTCACCAACATTTATCTTTTGCCTTTTTGATAATCGCCATCCTAATAGGTATGGGGATATCTTGTAGTTTTGATTTACCCTTCCCTGATGATTAGTGATGTTGAACACCTTTCATATATCTGTTGGCTGTTGATATGTCTTCTTTTGAGAAATTCATGTCCTTTCCCCATTTTGTTTTTTCCCCTATTGATATGTAGTAGTTTCTTATGTATTTTGGGTATTAACCCCTTATCAAACATATGGTTTCTCCCATTCCATAGATTGCCTCTTCACTCTGTTGACTATTTCCTTTGTTGTGCAGAAGCTCAAAGATGTTTCCTAAGGCTGAGACTCCTGAGCTAAGAATAGAGATATTTGAGCTTTAACTGGCATCCTACTGAGAAGTTGAATCAATGGTCAGTATCTGAGGCCAGGAAAAGTGTCAGGTGCTGGAATATCATAGAGCTCAGCCTTTTGGGTATTTGTGCACTCAAAAAGACTTCATCTTCAGTGAGCAGGATGCAAAGAATGCCTGAATAATTTTAAACAGGCTTTGGGCACACTGACAATCAGAAAACATGCAGGTCACCTACTTACCTACTTATGGGGTGGGGTTCCGCGTTGTTCTGAGAGAAGAGACAGGACATGGAGGCTCTGAGTGGAGCGGTGTGAAATCAGGAGGCATGGTTCAGGCCTCGATTGAATAGGGGTGGTCCAAACAAAGCTGCGGGACGTCCTCAACCCTAAGCTCAGAACGACTGGATTTAAACTCTTTGTAAATATCTGCAACCAGTGGAGATACTAATGGGATGGACGGAGGAGAAAATGAAGCAAGACAGAGTTTTTGACTCAGTTTAACTAGCTATGGCAGGCAGGGACCAATCATGGGAATGAAAAGCATCTGGAGAAACAAGCGTGGCCCTCCCTCAGCTGGTCCCTGCAAGGCAGGTACAGCAGAGAAGGGGATGTGCACACCCAAGAGGTTGTCCTGGGAGAGAAGCCTTGAAGTTAAGGCAAACACAGAAATAAATACACGTGCCTGGATATTGAGTGAAGGAAGCTACTCAGAGATAAGACCTAAGAGCTTTGGGAAGTGCATCTTTCACTCCACACAGTTTACAGGGGCTGGTAGCAGGTGATTTGGAGTGATGGCACCACTGGGGAAGAAGCAGAGATGGGCATTTCATGGCAGACTGAACCAACAAAAAAAGTAATCTGAACACTGAGGAATACTTGGGCAATTTCAAAAAACTGTGTAAGTGTTCCAGAGTGGAGCACCTGGGCACTTGTATGAGATTCGGTTTGCCCATCTGGCCCCAAGGCCCAGGAAGGGATTGGCAGGAGGCTTAAATGCCCCTTGGACACCAGATCTGGGGCAGGACTGGCCCTGAGTCAGGGCTGCTATGGCGAGACCTCCAGGCCAGGGACCTACAGGACTGTAGTGGGAGATGTGTGTTGAACAGCGGAGCCCAAGCTTGAATGTCAGAAAAAGAGGAAAGGTCTTCCGGACAGGCTGCTTCTGATATCATGTGTATGGCAGTTGCACCCATCACTCTGGCTCCCATCCTGCCGTCCAGGACGTCACAGAGCCACACCCACCACAAGGGAGACCGGGAAATGTCGCCTCATTCCCTCCAGCCAGGTGGCCGGCTGATTACTGGGGTTCTGCTATTGTGAGAAAACAGGGGAGTACAAATACTATTGGGGACCAACTAGTCGTCTACAGCACAGATACCCTTACGGTCCAGAGGGATCAAGTGAATATTCAGAACATATAAACCGTGAAGATAGAAAACCCACTGAGCACTATGTTACCTGAGTGGAACTTTAAGTGACGTATTTGCTAATTTTTACAAAGCCGGCAAATAGCAGTCAGATTGCTTCCTTGAAGTTATGCTTTTCTGATTATAGAAACAGTACCATTTCATTGTACTTAATTTTGGGGAAAAAAATTAAAGGGCAGAAAATCAGAATTAATAGTTATCACACCATCAGAAGGTAACTACCTCTTTTATGTTTTTTTAATGTTTTATTTATTTATTTGATAGAAAGAGAGAGAGAGAGAGAGCATGAGTGGGGGGAGGGACAGAGGGAGAGGGAGAAGTAGGCTCCCCACTGAGCAGAGAGCCTGGCATGGAGCTGGATCCCAGGACCCTGAGATCATGACCTGAGCCGAAGGCAGACATTTAACTGACTGAGCCACCCAGGCGCCCCTCTCTTTTATGTTTGTATATATTCTTCCTGTATGCTCTGTAGATCTATATCTTACATATTATGCTTATAAGAGAATCATACTGCATAGGCTATCTTATAACAGAATTTTTTTTCTCATTTTAATAATTTTATCAGTGTCTTTACTCTTGGCTATGTCCTAAGATTTCGTTCTTTCTCTGATAGAACCTAATCAAGGGAAGAGAGAGAAGCAGGCAGCTTACTGTGCATGCTCTCCTGAGTGCCTCTCAGACAAGGAGAAGGTCTCAAAAGAGTCTGGAGAAGGAAAGCACGACAGTCCCTCCAGGTGCCGACATGGTGTGGACTGAGTCAGCAAGCCCAATCTGCCCGCACTGCTCCCATCACTCAGGCCCAGACGGGCCTTTTCCTCCAGTGCTGGTAACAACTGCTGCAGGAGGTAAGGTGCAGAATGAAAGCATATCTCCGCCCCCCAGCATTCTGTGTTTATAGATACACGTGCAGGTGGACAGGGGGCCACAGCATCCTCATTGTTATCAAAACCCTGGTAGGCTGTGACACGTGCCTCAGGTCCACAGAAACGACCTCGTCTGGGCCAGCACCTCCCCTGAGCTGCTCTCTGTAGGGCGCCTCGTCCAAGTCCAAGTGGAGCGAGGTGGGGAGGTAGGTGCAGGGACACCCGAAGGACAAGCACAGCCTCCTGGTTTGAACTTTAATTTGTATTGGAAATTACATTTCCCAAGGTCAGCTTTTCCTTGGTCCCTAGATTAGTTTTAGGGGTGTGTGTGTGTGTGCATGCATGCACATGGGTATGACTTAGAGGGCAGACCCAGCTATATAAACATTTTATTGATTCCCAAATCTGTCCTCATTAGGGATAGACACTTTATGGCTAGCAAATGTTCCCTGGGATTTCAGTGTGAATTAATATTCTTTAAACACACACACACACACACACACACCACCTCCTCCTCCTCCCTGACATGATAGATCGCAGGCTCGACCCAATGCTCAGAAGGTCAGAGCGCGTCGAGGAATCAATCTTGAGCTATTCTTCCCCCGAGGTCCCCAGGAGAGCCAGAAGAGGCCTGAACCCTCGCTCATCATGCCTCAGGGTCTTTCTGCCCTGCAGCCTCCCGGTCCAGCGTGAACCCAAGCAGGCCTCTTTGTTGGGGACGCAGAGCAAAGGGTGCGGGCTGGGGCTGCGCAGGCCGCGGAGGGAGGAGCTCGGTCCCCGGGTCCCCGCAGGGTGGCCCGCCCGCCGAAGGCTGCCGGAGGCCTGGCCTTTGCACAGACCCTCTCAGAAGTGCCACGCGGTCGCACAGAGAGGGAGAAAGGCAGCTGGCCTGGGAATTCATCAGCCCCACATGGGTAGGAGATCCATTTAAAAAAGAAAACAAATATTTCGCTGACAGCAAATAGGGCGCAGAAACCCCACAGTCTGACGCTTTAAAGAGGAGGTTCCGTCGGCGCAGTGCAGCTCCTTCTGTCGCCCAGGCTTCATTGTCGGGCACCCTCTGTGGAAGGCAGGTGCGGAGCGCGTCACCCAGCCAGAGAGGCCCCGCCGCAGCCCTGCCCCCCTCTGGCCTCCATCCTACCCAGGGCCGCCGTGGGGGCTGCGGGCCCAGGGGCAGGGCTGGCGGAGGGGAGAGGCACGTCCCAGGGGGCCTTCTGTGGGCCTGTGGCCCGCCGCGTGTGCATGTCTCCAGGGTTGGGGGCGAACTCCCGGTGCCTTCATTTTAAATCAAGTCGGCAGCACGGCTTCGCCCCTGAATGTCTCCTGCAAAACCCTTCCTGACCGCTTCTTGAAAGGAATCCCTTGCCTTTGCCTCCCAGACTCAGATGTAAAAATGGTGGTGTGTCTCTGCTTCAAAAACATACAGAAATACGTGGAAACGTTCCATTTTCTCAGATCGAAAACCAAGTGCACCGAATTTTCACAGACCTGATCTTAATGTAGATAGAAGTGAGAAACCCGGAGGGGGTGCACGCTATAGAGACCCTGCATTGTCTGCTATAATTTAATCATCGTGGGCTGCAGAATTTCTTTGCATAAATTACAACCACAATGATAGCATCACTTTTACAAAAGGTGGCCTCCAATCGGTTCAACCCTGTGAGAGGCGGCTGGGTTTTCGCGGCAGAGAGAGGATGTCCTGCAGTCCTACAGAGCTGGCCGTTGTACCTGGGGCTTCCCTGGCAGTGGGCTGCACCTTGGGCTGTTTGCTCATTCCGCTGATTTGCCTTCGCTTCTTGGCATTTGCTAACCACTTGGTTTTTATTTCTTCTGGGAATAAAGGGTGAATGGTAATGGGTACCGCCCTCCCGCCTGGAGGAGGCACATTTGCGGGGTGAACCCCAGAGTAGAGAAATGGCGGAGGCAACCTTTTCCTACAATGCCTTCCCCGACCTCCTTTTTCTCTTCCTCTCCTTTCCCCCATCCCTTGGACAAAGATGATTTTTAAAGTTTCTACATTTTTAATGCTCTTGGGTCTTCTCATATCTGGAAAAGCACAGAAACTGCTGCTCTGGATGGTTCTGAGACATGGCCTCCCTTCCCCAGGCCCAAGCCCCCAAGAAGAGAGTCTTCTTCAGGACCCTGGGAGCTTGTTTTGTAAGCCTCTCTATTGAAATGAGGCCGCCAGGCAGCCGTGCGTGTCTGCTTTGTGGCGGTCCCAGAGTGCTGCGGACAAGCCGTTTGAAAGAAAAGGGTTGGGAAGATTCTCAGGACAGAGGCAGCTAATTTCCATCCTTGAGGCTTTATCTCACAAAGGACACTTGATGTAAAAAAAAAAAGTCTGTGGAAAATTTGCTCCCATTTCCAAATGGGTTGCCTTTGGATGAAATAGAATATTTCCACGTTTTCTAAGTGGGATGATGTTTTAGTTGCCAAAATCCTCTAAAGAGAATGAACATCACACATCACACCTACGTGCAGGACAGCAGGATTATATGGTGAACAATTCCGTGGTGGTAGGCATACAGTTGGTGTTTAATACAGGTTAAATGAATCAGGGAAAAATAACATTGTCATTGCTGCTCCAGAAAGTAGTGATGATTAATAGACGCAAATTTACAATCCCTTTCAAAATCTCAGCATATAAAAATCTTATCTGCTCCTTCATCACCATGGAAACCTTTGATATGTATTCCTGGGGGCAAAACAGCAGAGCAGCCCTGGTGTGTGTGTGTGTGTGTGTGCGTGCACATGGGACATGCACCCCTGGCAGCCCGGGGTCTGCAAGGGCTCTGAGTGCATCGTGTGTATTCGAGGGTGGTCATGAGTCAACAGGCTCCCATGGTGTGATATAGGAAATGTCAGATAATGCAGCTTTAGGTCATAAAAGTTTCCCTCTGACTCTGTTTACGTGTAAACAGGAAGGGGCTGAGTGGAGAAGAATAGTACCACTATTCTCTGTGACAGTTAAGAAAGACAAGACGTATGTGGACAGCAGACAATTTTTTTTTTCCCAATCAGATTATCCCGTTGCCCATTCTGTCACTGGTCCGGGATGTCAGATTCTGGATGGTTGAACTGAGAGCTGGATCAAGTCCCTGGTGCAAGAGTGTGTGCGCGCGAGTGTCTGTGAGTGTGTGAGCACAGCTGTAGGAGCGTGTGAGTGTGTCTGTGCCCAGTAAACTCCATGAGTCTGGCCCTGTGGCTGTGAACAATTACCCAGGAAGTAGCCCCTCTTACCATTTGAATAGAAAACCTTGGAAGGAGAACCCAGCCTCAGGGCCCCCGTTGGGGCAGGAAAAAAGGCTTGACCACTCTCAGAAGGTGGCTTGGCTTAATGACATCCGCCAGTTCTCTTCCTAAGTTTCCATGTTTTAGAGCTTCCCCCTCCGTTCCTTAGATTAAGAAAGGAAAACCTATTGAATGATGCTGTGGGGTTTCTCTTTTGTTAAAAATAAATCTCATCACTCACAGATCTTGGGCATTAGGGAGAGGTACTGCGTCTGGCTTTGGCGCCAGGCAGATCTGCGTGCTCATCCCGATTCTCCTGACTGCTTGTGCTTGGTCCTTACTCCCTCTCTGCGTCTTCAGCCTTCCTAGTGAGAATTTCTTTATCTGCAGAACAGAGGCCATAATGCCCACCTTGTTGGGTCCTACTACAGAGCGCTGTTTACGTCGGTAAAACACATGGCACGCAATAGAAGCTTAATAAATAAGTAGGGATTATTACTGATATTGTACGTGTATATCAATGTACGTAATGTCCTTAATATTGATTCAAAGCAAGTACATTCTTCTGGACTACAGATAAAAAGGTCATAAAATCCCAGAGACATACTTCCCCTAAACATCCGCAAAGCTTTAAATAAGGAGATAATATAACAGGGTCTTAGCTCTGCCACTAATTAGTTATGTAACCTTAATGAGTTACATCCCCTTCCTGGCTTTCAGCTGTAAACAGAGCTGTGTTCTAGATAATGCTAACCGGTCACTGCAAGGGGAAGCAACTTTGATAGGGACCTCTGAGATGAATCACGTCCACCTCCCTCCCAACCGGTTCCTCCAGACCTGCTTCTCGCCCATCTCTGGAGGCAGTGGCCCTTCATTTCATCTTTCCCTTGTCTCCAGGCCACTGAAGGCAGGTAGTGTCCTGGTCCTTGGGAGCAGGCAGCCAAGGCTTGGCCTCCCCCAAGGCAGGTCTTGCTCCAGCACACCCACCCCCCTGCACCGGGCATGCCCCATCCCTTGACCTGGAGCCCCAGGTCTCCACTCTCCTGGTCAGGAGGTCAGGAGGTCAGGAGTGCGCACCTCCCAGAAAGAGCTCCACGCTCTCCCAGTTTATGCCCCGGGAATCAGCATTCCTCTGCTGACCTTCTGGTTTTGCCCCCAATCCACTCCCTTACCGGATCCTCAAGTTCCACACCCTTAACAGGAGACCACAGACCCCAGCTTCCTTCCAGGACCACGTTTCCAAAATATTTCTAATCTGAGCCGAGAAGGACATCCAGCCTGGCAGCAGAGAAGTGGGAGACTGGTCACTCCGGATAGTGTGGCTTGATGCCAAAGGGATGGTCTCCTCCATCTGTAGGGACACAGAAGTTGGATCCCGCATAGAACAAAAGGCAGGCCTGGCAGTGTGAGCCAGGAAGGAAAAGCCATCAGTGTAGATGGCAGGACTGAAGGTGACCAGCAGGCTGGGTCCCGGTGATAATTAGAGGCGGCCCGGAGGGCAGCAGCTGAGGCCCCATCCCCGAGAGCCATTTCAATTGCAGAGTCGGCGCAGACGGGCCTATTGGCCTGATAGGCATCTCAGCCTGGTCATTTGATCGCAGAGAAATAATAGCCCCAGCCCCACTCTGTTAGGCTGCGGTGAGGACAATGACCCGCCATGAAAGGAGTTAAAAAGATTCCGGGGAAGGGAAAGGCAGGCCCACACGGTGGCAATTCAAGATCTTTTGGATGCGGTTAGCTCGTTCTTTAATTAAGCCCCTCTTCTTCAGCTCATCCTGCAGAAATGCACCTGCCTCCCATCTGCCATCCAAAATGGGGAGCGGGAGAGTGACTTCACACTGTTACTTTCAGAGTTCTGCTGTGGCCCACGGTGATTTTTCAAGGGAGGCAGCCACAGACTCGCTTGCTCGCTCTTTCTTCCTTGCTCTGGATGACTCTATGAAAACCACATTAGAAAGCGTGTGGACCAAGCAATTTCCTTTATCAAAGGGAGAAGGTCACAAATAGTGTTCATTCCGAGACTACCAGGCACACTACCAGCTTCCCGTGCGAGGCATGAGCACCGGGGACCCCTTAACTTGCTGAATCTCCATTTCATCCCCCAAGCTGCATCTCTGTGCCTGACGACTGGGGCCCTTATTGTCACGCATAACTGTTCCAATATTTTGGAAACGTGGTCCTGGAAGGAAACTGGGGTCTGTGGTCTCCTGTTAGGGGTGTGGAACTTGAGGATCCGATAAGGGAGTGGATTTGGGGCAAAACCAGAAGGTCAGCAGAGGAATGCTGATTCCCGGGGCATAAACTGGGAGAGCGTGGAGCTCTTTCTGGGAGGTGCGCACTTCCTCTACCAGAAGATTCGTACTTTCTGCAGCAGCATGTAACAAACAACTGGGGCCCATGACATGGGATCGTGTCATTTTCTAAACAACCCAGTTAGGCTGTTTGGTGCTTATTCCATTCTGCAAATCGTTCCCGTTCACACGGGCCTGCAATGGGCACGAGTCCGTGTCCTGCCAGGAGGCAGCAGGATGCACCTGTCTGTGCTCCTGGAAATCTTGTCCTTGCCAGAATTGTGTTAGCATGGCTCCAGGATTCGTCCCCCTTCCCCCACTTCCCTACAGATGTTTGTGCATTTTCAGGGAGAGACCCTGAATGTGCTGGTTCTCTCTCGCACACAGGCCTGCTGTCTCCCACACTAAGGGAGGCTGGTGCAAACCCAGCCCAGCCTGGATTCCCGCGCCACACACCCCCCCTGCCGTGTCTGCCACTGCTCAAAAGGACAAACTGCTGTGGCTGCTGGTTCCTGAGGACCAGGCCTTCTCTACTGCAGTGCCCCGTGGAGATCTGCTGCCCCATGTTATGAATAAGGAAGCTAAGGTCCTTATTGATTTGTGCAGGGTACAAAGAAAGTGCAAGTCCGAGATCCCTGTCCCGGCTGCCTGGCTTGAAAAATTGTGCCCTGAGAAGCTATAAATGGAACAGCGGGAAGCGGTTCTCCTCCTACCTGGGAAACTGCCCCCTGATGGGCTCACCCATTAAACACCTGCTCCTTCAGGCCTGGTCCTCTGCATGCACTTCCCCAGCGGCCGGCCCCTGCCCCTCACATGTGCTCTGTGCACACCCCCTCTGCCTGTGTCCTCACGTCATCCTTGATGTCACCTTCATTGCACACTCATCTGCCTGCTCAGGAACCTCTGTGGGTGCCCCTCTTCTCTGACTGTTTGATTCTTCCATCATCAGCCCAAAGCTCACTGGGTCTAGGGAGCTGAGAGGGCATTTTTATTATATGCTTTTAATTATTTAGATAAAAGATGCGCAGGCTCAGATTTATCTCTGCTATCTAAGGAAAAACGAAGATTTATATGCAACTCCACTTTGAAAAATGCAGCCTTGAGAAGCAAACTGATTCAATTGAAGGTATTCAGGAAAATCTGCAAGTTGGATAAGCTTCATGATTTTTAGCATTTCAAATAGATCGTGAGCCCTTATTGTCACGCGTAACTGTTTTGGAGACTGTGGGCCGGTGGATGATGGTTGATATCTCTTCTCTCTCCTCCCAGTCAAGTAGAGGTGCCCACCATCCCCCAGGGTGAGTCTAATTTGGAGGCTGGGGGAAATGAGAGAGAGAGAGAGAGAGAGAGAGATCCACCAAGAAAGGGCTGGCTTCTCAAAGGGCACATAACATACTTGTGAAATAGAGGAAGGGAACAGAGACAAGAATTTTCTAGCATTCAGGTGGGGCCTGTGTATGTCCATCGAGAGGTCAGCACCGCTCCACAGTGAAGCCAGGATTTCGGTTTCACAAATGACACACACACACACCCAGTTCAGGAGGGTCCACGCACAGTGTTCTCCCCAGGAGAGGGGCCGCATCTGGTGGACTTGGGGCTCTTCAGTGTTCTGCAGGTGGGTGGGCTCTCGCACTGGGCCGGACCCACAGGTGTAGGAGCGTGACTGTGCCAGACCCGAACCCCGGCCCTTCCCCTCTCCCACGCCCAGGGGACTGCTGTGCCCACGACACACCCAGAGATGTGCCGCCAGGTCTCCAGATTTCCCTCCTTCCTCCCCCAGTCCCTTTCCAGTCCTGCTTACTGTCTGTCCGCTTGCTAAGACTTGTGGTTTCCCACAATTCCTTCCAACCCTCACCTCACCTAGTGCTATACTTGTTTCCTCAACATTCGTATTGACAACTAAGACTTTTATTTCCAATTTTACGATCGCGACTCTGAAACCTCTGTATCTCGCTTACATCTCTCTGTCGACTCCTGAACACACAGCTGAAAGCCTGCTGGTCAGCTCTGCCTGCCCATCCCCAGACCCCCCCACCTCCTCGGGTCCAAACCAACGAAGCATCTGCATCCTCTGCTCCCGACCCTGTCCTTCACAGCCTGCTGCTTCCCTGTATCGCCCACCTTTAATTAACGACATCCCCATAATCAGCCAAACTAGAAAGCTAGTCCCGCCCTATGCGCACCCCTTCAATTTACTGGGGTCATCTCTCTCCTGACCATCGCCGCTGCTCAGGTTCAGACCCGTATCATTCCCGTCAGGCTGTTGCGAAAACACCAACTGGGCTTCTGCTTCCGGGCTGATCCTCACCCCACAATCTGTCTTCCACCTGCCTCCAGACTGATTTTCCATAAACAAAGCTTGTGTTTTCCAGCACTTAGGGAAGAAGCTCCATAGCCTGTCACCGGAGGCTCTCGGCGTGCGATCTGACATCACGCACCCAGGCCAGCCTACCCCCCGGGCCCCCCATGCCCAGGAGCCTGTGATCAGGCTCCGCTGGTTGGAATGCCTCTCCTCGGTGCTTGGTAAAACACGTCTTGAAGGCTCCTTCAATGTTACCCCTGCTGCATTGCATGTAATATGCACCATGTGGTGTGCACCACGAGGTGCGTGCTCTGTGCTACGCCGAATCGGGTACTCTAGGTGGCACATGTTAATGCGATGCGGCGTACGCCATATGCTCTACGCAATACGGATGCACGGGAGCAGTGGGAGCCTGTGAATCCGAGTGAGAGGCTCAGCACAAGCCCTCACTTCTGTCTCCAACTCTGGGTGCCCTGCCCTTTCTGGTGCCCAGCTGAGTGTGGCTCAAGGCAAATGGGGTGGATGCTGACCCTGGGATGGTTCTGGGGGCCTCAGTGTGACTGTTCTCTTAGGGCCTGGGCTGCAGCCCTAGTCCAGACTCTTCCTCTTGCCAGGGAGACGGTGTGTTCACTGCCCCCTTCACCAACAGCAAGCCGTGTACTTATTTGCTGTAATGACACACTGAGTAGCGTTACTTGGTTCTTTTCAAAGCACTTCTCCTTCATCTTCTTATTGAGGGCAGTGGATTTTATCCCCATTACACAGGTGAGGAGAGAGAGATTCAGAGAGGAGGCTTTTTTCAAGGCAGCTGTTAAATCCCACATCCCCCCGCCCCGGACCATCCTGTGGGAGACCTGCCTCCCTTCGTCCTGCTTCTCCCCCGCCTTGGCGCTCCTTCCTCGGTTCTCCTCACTGCTGTCCCCTTCTCTGGCTGCTCCAAGGCCTTTCCCTTGGCCTCACCCTACACAATGCCTTCCTCTGAAGAGTGCCAGGTGCCAGACAATGTAAATGCAAAAGGATGAGAATGGACAAGAAGACAGAGCCCAGTGGCCGGCAGGAGGGATGCCCTCCCAGGAACCTCCCTGGCTGTTCTCAACCTGCACGCCTACATGTAGGACCAGCTTCACTCCGACTCACCGTGTCTTTTATAGAATATTGATTTTACACTTGTTTTCTGCGTCTTGAACAAAATAATGTGTAATAGTCACAGTAGAAGTTCCCCAATTACTCATTTAAAATCACTAATTGAGAGGGCTGAAGTAAGTCATACGTGCGTGATATTTTGTGCGAAGTTTGTCAGACTTCAGTGGGCAAGAATCACCTGGTAGACTTTTTGAAAACTGTGGAAGGCTTCATCTCTAGCGGTTGTGATGGAATAAGTCACAGGACTCCTGAAGAGAGACGGAGTGGGGGAGAGACAGAGACAGAGACAGAGAGGGAGGGGGAGGAGAGAGAGAAGGGGGAGGAGAAAGAGGAGGATGGGGTGGAGAAAGAGAGATGGAGAGGGAAAGAGAGAGAGATGGAGGGGGAGAAGAGAGAGATGAGGGGGAAGACAGAGAGGAGGATGGGGGAAGGGAGGGGAGATTGGGCGGAAGGTGTGTCAGGCTGCCCAGCTGCCCTGGAGGGAGGGAAGGGGAGGTGAGGCGGGCGTCCTGGCAGGTGAGGGGGCAGGAGGAGGGACATTTGGAGACCAACCTCATACAGCCCTTTGCTCAGCTATTTGTGCGGCTTGCTTTACTGTGCCTTTCCTTTAATATCATTTCCTCAGAGAAAACTTTCCCGATCCTCTCACATAATACAGTGCCCCCCCTCCCCATTTCTTATTTTATGAAACTTTCTTGGTCTTTAAGCACTGTCTGCCTTCTGTGATCCCTCGGCTTGTTGATACGGTCATCCCGGCTCTCTCCGAAGCATGCCCTGCTCACTGCCTCCTCCCCAGGACCCGGCACGGCATCCTGGGATGTGTATGCAGTCAGGAATCAGGCACTGCTCCGATCCAGGGGAGATGTGCTGTACTGTGTGGCCCTCGATGACCACCTAGAATCTGCTTCCTGTCCTACATCAATTCTCTTCATTCTTCCAGCTGGTCTTCACATGGCTCAAAGGCCACTTTCCCTGACTCCAACGCCTCCTCAGTCCTCAGGGCTCCTGAGAAGACATCTGGTAGAACCAGTAGTAGACATGTCATGTCTACCACTATTATTCTGCCCGGGACCACGTCGAAGAGCCCCGTGCAGAGTGCTTTGTGCACGGGCGTGGGGGAGCCGAGGGGCGGTCCCATGAGCGTGGGGTGGCTGCCCACCTGCATCCCCTGAAAGAAGGTGGCTGTGTGAAGGTCAGAAAGGGTAAGAAACAGAGAACCCCCAGGGCAGACCAGTCACACAAGGAGTAGCCGCACGCTCTCGAGGCCGTGGGAACCTGGTTCGGAATCCGAGGGGCTTCAGTTTTTCTGTGACATAACAAGCACCATCATAATTAGAAATATAATTATGCGGAAAGCAATCTCCTGGGGTTTCTAAACATCCTTCTCCTCCTTCACCAAATAAAGACATATGCATTTTGCACTAATATTAAGGGATAAATAACAAATTATAAACAGACCAGAAATTATAACACAGCGGTGTGGTGTCTGTAGATTTTTATGGTCTCTGGGGTATGCCCCTCTAGAAAGAATACATTCTTTCTGCTGTTTAAAAATATTCACAATTCTTTGTTAATCCAGTTCACCATGCCCATATAGGAGGAACATTGGAACAGAAAGTGTATTTAGAATTCTATGGGCCCCATTCTTCCAGTGCATTTCAATTAGAGACACCATTTGTCTTGTGTGTTTTATCTCTTGGAACATTCTCCCGTGTGCTGTTGGAAGATAACACCGTTTTCAGGTATCTCAAGTTGCTGGGTTTTACTCTGCATCTGCTAACACCCGTAGATGTATGTAATCTCCCTGTAGCAGGATGTTGTCATGTCTTGTTGACTAATTAGCCCCTCACTCCAAATCTCAGCAGCTAAGAGTTCAAGTGTTAAATGGTGGGACAGTGAATCCAAAAAGGGGGGAACGAGGACAGTGCTCAGGAGCTGGCTGGGAACTCTGTGGCTGTATTTTCCCTCGGTCATGCCATGTGCTGCCTGGTTACAGACCCTAGTGGGCTCAACCCGGAGCCACAGATATTATCCAAACATGAGATTAGCAACTAGAACATATGCGATGAAGGACAGTGAATTCTTTTAAGTTAGTACTCCAGGAGGGGAGGGCAAAATGCTATAATGTAACATAATAGAATATAGAGGTTATTTATTTATTCACTAAGGCAATGTTGGTCGTCTACAATGTAGACCAGTGTAAAAACACTGGGGCCATAACGACTCATAAGACAATCTTCTTGCCCTTAAAGTACAGGATCTGGAGGAAAAGAAATACTAGTAGACAATTATAGGATGAAACGGTGAGGAATGGGAGACAGGTCTTCTCAGGAGCTCTGAGGACTGAGGATGGCTGGAGTCAGGGAAAGTGGCCTTTGATCTGTGTGAAGATCAGCTGGAAGAATGAAGAGAATTGAAGTAGGACAGGAAGCATATTCTAGGTGGTCATAGAGGACCACACAGTACATGGTGAAAGTGTGGGCTTCTGCTGAAGGACTTTAGAAACTATTGAAAAGAACCCAGTTGGAAAGTTCCAAGAGGAACCTTGAGGTTGAATTCACATCTTGCTGGCTGTATTCAAGGATAGACTCAATGGGGAAGAAAAGTGAGATCCCACAAATTGAGGGAACCCGTTCAAAGGAAAAGAGACAATGAAGGTCTGTGTAACGCAGTGATGGTGGATTCTAGGGTAGTTTATGGATAACATTAGTGGGTTCCGCTGCAGGGAGGAGGGTTTGGAGTCTCGTTGGGATAACATGAGTTGATGCTGCTGGTCTAGAGAAGAGACAGTGTTTGAAGATGATGTCATGATTTCAGTGCGTGTCAATTTTAGTTGAGGTCCCAGTGAGACATTCAGCTGGCCACGAGTGCCTGGAGCTCCAGTCCTGACGTTCCCCGCCGTCTTGTCTTGGAGGAAGAGAGACTCATTGGTAGAAACAGGACAATCTAGAAGTAGTACTGCTTCTTGGCATATAAAATGCCTTTAGAAATGGTAATTCTGATTTCCCAGAGAAGAATCAGTTTTAGATTGTTCCAGAAGAAGACTTCTATTCACATGTCACCTAATACATCTCTTTAAATGGGTGTTTATTCACTTTTCAGGGAACACAACTCAGCCTTCATTGTAGTCGCTCGTGAATTCTGGATCCTGTTCCCGCTGCTCTTCGCCCCCTACCCCCCACCCAGCCACGGAGCACAACCTCTGGGGGTCTCACCTCCTGTCAGGAGCAGCCGAGGAACAGAGAGCAGCAGTGAGGTTTCATATTACTAATATTTCACTACTTTTACAAAAGAGACAAGAGCATACTCATTAGTACACTATGAAATATTACCCTAAATAAGTAAAATTAAATTATACTTGTCAAAATAGATGAACACTGCACACACCATGATTCGATGTCCCTAATTCTTTTAATTACGTTTTTTCTTACTTACTAATTTGTGAAATTCGCTAATGCACAATGGGCACCCCTGTCATTAGGAGATTCACTAATGCACAATGGGCACCCCTGTCATTGGGCTAATGCACAATGGGTACCCCTGCTTCTGCTCTAATACACAAGGTTTGCACACCCTGCTTCCCATGGCTGCTGGCATTCTCTACCTGGGGCACCACGTGGGCTGACTGATTGGTTCTTTTTCTCTCTTCAAGCTTGTTGCAAGCTACATATTAATTTTCTCCTTTTGAAATCTCCTTGGTGACCAGGAGGTGAGTGTCCTTTGGGAAGATGAAATTGGAAATTCCAGCCCAGTCTAGAATGACTGTAACATTGCCTTATCTTTCCCGTTGTGTGTGTGTGTGTGTGTGTGTTTATGAATGCAAAGAGCAGGCACTGTGCTAGCTTCAGTCTGCGGGCTGGTGGAGCCGTCTTTACTGACCACTCACCTGCGGGGATGACTCAGCTCTGGGAAGTTTCAAGTCCAGAGTGTGCCACTGAATTCCTTCGAGGGCATGCTGCATTCTGCAAGCGTCTTGTAAATATTGCCTGATCAATCCTCACAATATCCCCATGAGTTAGGCATTTTGAGTTTCCTTTAAGGAGTCTGTTCAGAGTTCAGAGCAGTTCAATGGACTTCCCAAATTCATGTACCTGGTGAATGACAGGATGTGAATCCGTGTTTGTACCCACTCCTGGGCCCTCAGCGGCTCTCGTCAAGCTGCCCTAGACTGCATGTTATTACTGAGAGACAAGTGTGTTTAGGAGACAAAGAAGTAGGATATGAGAGGAGAGCAATCAGGGAGAAGGCGGAGGACAGGTGTCAGAGGCAGGCATTGAAGAAAGACTTGCATAGTTATCTCATTCCGAATTTTAACTGTTTTTTTGTTTTTGTTTTGTTTTGTTTTTTTAAAGCAGGAGTTTACTGAAGATGTTTGTCAATACTGCATTTGCATATTTTCTTTTTTTTTAAGATTTTATTTATTTATTCGACAGAGAGAGCGAGCACAAGCAGGGGGATCAGCAGCAGAGGGCGAGGGAGAAGCAGGCTCCCCGCTGAGCAGGGAGCCCGACGCAGGGCTCGATCCCAGGGCCCTGGGATCACGCCTGGAGCCGAAGGCGGCCGCCTGACTGACTGAGCCACCCAGGCGCCCCTCTGTCGAAATTTTCTTGCAGGCACCGGTGGCTTTCACGCCTCTGTGCTGCCTCTGGCGAGGCTGTCCCCACGGGGCCCTCCCTGCACCCCCGGGCTGGTCTTCGGGCTTGCTTCTGAGGAAGAGCCCTCAGGACGCTAGCACACCGTGCCTCCTGGCTTCCTCCTGGGCCGGGCTCCCTCTCGACCTGGGGTGCGCAGCCTGGGAGCCTTGAGCTGCCTGCGGCTGTTGTCCCCTGATGCTCCCGGTTAGAGACGCACGAGCGGGGGGGAAGCCTGAGGAGCTCAGTGTGGGCCGAGTGCCGGCCCCCAGCTCCAGAGTTGGTGCTGCTCCCAGCCTTCTGGGTGAAGCAGAGACCGCTGTCCTCATGGGGACCCACTCAGAGGCCGGCTGGGGAGGGGACAAATGAAAGCTGATCTTGCCTTAACCCACCAAGTTTGGGTGGATGGGGACATCCATAGTCACTGGACACAGACACAGCTGGTGATCCCACTGTGTCCGAGATCTTCACCCACTGTATGTATTGTCCAAAAGAAAGGCTCTTTCATATGAATCTCTTTGGTTTCATTATGAGAATGTTCATATAATAAGGGGAAACAATTTATGCAGAAACTACTTTAAAATGTCTAACGTGGTCATGAACCAAGCCTGATCGGTGGAGGCGTTACTGTGCCCAGCTCAGAAGGACGGACTTCACAGAGATGCTCCTTCATTCTCCTGAGGAACAATCTGGGGCACCGAGGCTGTTGTTAACCCTCTGGTTAACCAACTGTCTTTTTTTAAAAGTATACCTAACATTCCTCTGATATTCAGGAACGAATTTTGATTTTTTCCCCCCACTTCCTCCTCATCATCCTGGGGCACACGATTTCCTTCCAAAAAAGTTACAAGGCAGGTATATTTTCAAAGGGCTTGTATATCTGATGACAACATGAGGCAGTTTGGCTGAGCACAGTTCTCAGATCTGTGGCTTTTTCCACCGAAAGTCCGGGGCTATGCTCACTCTTTAGCACCTGTTGCTGGGGGTGCAGTCTGAGATGAGCCCCCATTGACGGTTCCCAGGGGAGTCCTGCCATGAATGGAGGGATGGGGGTTTGGTTTCACTCTTCCTTCTAATTAAAAGACTGGCAGAATCTGTCTAGATGTGGAGCTGATAAGCATTTTAAAATCTCCTCTTTGTGTGTCCAGATCTTCTGAAAATCCCGATGTCATAATGACACACAGCGTCTCTCACCGCTCGTCGCATTCCTGGCCCAGGACCTCGGTCTGATTCTGCTTTCTGAGAACAATTCTGACATCAGTGTCTCTCCCTCCCGACCTTGGGGCTCTGTACCTCTTGCGGAGATGCTGCTCCGACCATGTGACGTAGCGGGTCCCCCAAGTGTGTCTTTTGTGCTTCATCTTCCCTGTTTCATTTCTTAAAAAAGCATTTATCATCATCTGAAAATATTCTATTTCCCTACTGGTTTGCTTATTTGTGGCCTTTCCTCTACTTTTGCTAGAACGAAAGCTCCATGAGAACAGGACGCTTTCACGTTACTCACTGAGTTATTCCGCACAGCCTGACACGTGCCTGGAACATAGCAATTGCCCTGTAAATATTTGTCACACGAATGAATGAAGATGTGAGCGGATGAATAATCGAGCTCTTTCCCAGAAAGTGCTGAAGTGTCTTGACTGGGTTGTTTGTTTCTCTTCTAACCCTGTTGACCACCTGCATCCCATCCTCTTAGGTTTGGCTCTGGATGCTTTTCCTCCGGATGCAGATCCTGCCTGTGGTCCCTTCCCTTGGCAGCAAACCTGCCGCCTTCAGCCTTCCTTGTGTGTTTTAAATCTCCCGCTACATTGCGAAAGTTTTCCTTCCCTCCTTCTCCACGCTTTTCCTTTTGTTTACGCTGGTATAGCAGATGCATGTTTCGGGGGGGGCACCACACTGACTGGCTCGGGAAGTAGCACCCGGGAGGTCAGGAGACAGCCGCTCTGCCTCCCGAACGGCACCGGTCTGGAGTTTCCCTACGGGGGACAAAATGGGGTCAGAGCGGACGGTCCTTGTCACCCGTTTCCAGGCAGGCGTCACACAAGTGTGTGAAGACTGTACCTGTTCAGTTCTCGGCAGGTGTCCGATGTGTGCCTTAGGCTCCTAAACACGGCTTAAGCTGCATTATCTGCTCGGCCGTGCGGCGCGGGCTCTGATTTCTGAGGCTAAAGCCCGACACGTGCTTTAACATAAGTTCATGGTCATTTATCTTCAGTAAAACAATCTTGTACATATATATGTTTTATAGATCCGTGTTGGAAAAGAATTTAAAATGATTTTTTTCTTGTTCTGTCTTCGAATAGGTAATAGATTTCAAAATTGAGTATAACTTACATAGAGTACCAGGCAGTGCCTTAAAAACTCACTCTGAGATGGGAAGGTGGGCTTAGCAGACAGAATTTCAAGGCCCTCAGACACGTATCCAGTGGTGGGATATATTGTATTTGAATCAGAACTTACCACTTTTAGTACAGATAAGCTGCAGGCTACGCTCTGTCTGCTTTTTAAATGTATCCCAGGAAACTAAGCTTAATGCTTTGGCAGAGAGTGGGCATTTGCCCTTGGCCTTGGCATCAATGCCCTCCCTCCAACAGGCCCAAAGCCTTTAGTTATTCTCCAGAGAAGCCAGCTTCCCACACTTGCATGGGGGAGAGGGCAGGGAGGGGGCAGGAAATAGCAGACTCTAGCAAAGGGGGACAAAGGGAAGAAGAATGCTCCCCCCCAGTGCCAATATGTGTGAGGCATTACTGGACATTTCAAATGTGGGACCTCTTTTTATTCATTTGATCAATAATAAGCACATAGAAATTCAGCAGATTCTCTACACCATTTCTTTCTGTCTCTTCAGATGGAATTTCACTTTATTTGTAATACTTTGAAAATTAATCTGTCATTAAATAGCTGGAGTATGCTTTTTAAATGATGTTTGCATAGGTCATTAATCAGAATGAATAAAAGAGAAGCCCTACAATCTAGGACATTGCTTTTAGAATTGATGCCTACCCAGTGCCTTATCCTGAATTTACTTAGAATACAGAAAGAAGTTACATACGCATGAACCCTTGAGGACTGCTTATGCTGAGTTATAGGTAAATAGCTACGTAACGACAGTGGGTAAAAAAATGGCAGAAGCAGGATGCCCCTCTCCACCTTTGCCCTCCAATTTAGTCTAGAGGCTAACTCATGTATACATTCACTTATGTATATTATTTTTATATATTTATATATGGTGCATAACGTTAGACTTTCATCTGCCATGGTATTGGAGATTTTGCAGGGCGCAATTGACACCATGAAGTTTATCAATAGTTACCTTTCTGATTAATGCCGCCAATCAGAAGTCTATACTAACCTGACCGGAGCAGAAAGGCATCCCCCCACCCCCACCACCAGTGTGGTGGTCTGTGTGAGGCAAAGCTGCCATCTACCCCTTTGGCACCTTCAGGAAGGGCGCTCACATGCGCACAGTGGAGTTTAGCTGGTGTTGGTTTTTTGTTGTTTTTTTTTTTTTTTCCAATTTTCCTGGACAAGGTGGCCATTTTTATAAGATGGCTCCTTCAGCTAGCTGGTTATTTCCACAATCTAACTTCTGTTTTTGGCCTTTTGAGAAAACACACTCTTGTATCTTGGAATATAAACACAGACTTAAAAATTCAACTTTGGTCACAACCTGGAGCTTCTGCCATTTCCCTCTGGCCCTACTTGGTGGGCTGGGAGATTGTCTCTTCCTCCATCTGCGTTCGTGTTCTCGGGCTGCTGTAACAAAGCCCCACAGACCAGGTCGCTTGAACAATAGAAATATGTTATCTCACTGTCTGGAGGCTGGAAATCCGAGATCAAGGGGTTGGCAGGCTTGGTTCCTTCTCGGGGCGTGAGGGGCAGTCCCTTCCAGCCTTTCTCCATGGCTTCTGGTGGTTTGTGGGCACTCTCTGGCGCTCCTTGGTGTTTAGATGAATCACCCCAATCTCTGCCTTCATCTTCATGTGTGAAGATATTCTCCCTGTGTGCACGTCTAGGTCCATATTTCCCCTTTTTATAAAAATTAGATCAGAGGCCACCCGCTCTATGACTTCATCTTAAATAATTACATCCGCCACAGCCCTATCTACAAATAAGTTCCCACACCCAGGTACTGGGGGATAGGAAGTCAACATATGAATCATTAAGGGGATGCACTTCAACCCATAACACTGTCTATGGCCCAAAGGGTGGGGAAGATACTGCCACCAGAAGCCCATGCTAAAAGCACCACCAGCACCGTTGATGATGTCCACCAATGCCTGTCCCAAGGCTGCCCCATCGGGCGTTTCCGCCAAGGGTGGCATTCCTCGCACATCAAGCCATCGGCACCATGCTGCCAGGTCTCAGGTGCGCAGCCGCAGCTGAGCTCAGCCATAGTGCACCATCTTCCACATTAATGTATCCATCTTGCCAAGGAGCCAAGCACGACCCACGGGTGTGGAGTAAGAACAACCACAAAGGCGTCCTTGCTTTGTCCCGACGTCCCCCGAGCCTGCTTTATGTGGAGAGTACACAGGGAAAGAAAAGGCCCTGATGGTGTTGGGCCATCAGAGTTCCTTGGGAAACTGGTTAAATTTCTTCTTCTTGTCCAAAGTCTCCTGTACTCTGGGGTAGTAGCAGAAGAGTGCAGACGGTCATGGCAGGAGGCAAAGGCATATTTGAAAGGAGCCTTCACAGCTTTCATCAAGGACTGCTGTGCTCCTCGCTACCATCTCCTTGATCCAACACAGCCCATGATCCAAATAATCCAGTTCTATGGGTTCATGCTTTTCTTCCTTTAGGGGAGCTCACTTCCAGTCTCTTTCCCACAAAGAATTGCACCATCTTGCAGGTATAGACAGACATGCTCAAGTTATATCATAAGGTTACTTCCAGGCCCAATGTTTATCTTTCATTTCATCTATATTTTCTGCAGATTATGCTGGACAACCCAGTGGCTTCATCAGTGTTCAATAGCAATATGTGGTATTCACCTATTATAACATGAGCTCATCATATTCCCTAATTAATAGAATGTGTCCCAGCATGGTGCCTTGCACACAACGGTTATAAAATATGTTTGCCAGATAAAGGAATAGATGTATGATAAGAGGTATGATACATTACAGCCTTAGCTCCATTCTGCAGCCGAGGACATGGAAGCTCAGGTAGCCGAAAGAGCTCTCCCAAGATCAAGGAAGGAAATGCCCAGCAAGGAAATGCCAGTTCTGAGAGGTAAGTCACGTCTGACCCTGAAACTGCTGCTTCCTACATCACTTTACTACACAAGGTCATAACGCGGACATTTTTAAACCATAGTCCTTTTGTTGTCTCTTCTGGAATCACAAAGCCTTCTGTGTTTTATAAAAGTTGAATGAAGTTAGGAGGCGATCACGTTGAATAGTAAGTCTTATTCATATTTTAAGAAAAAGTACCCCAACATGTTACAATTCTACTTAAAGCTACTCAATTGTTTGCCATCTTAGCCAATTGCATCTATAGCCGTGCACTTGGCTCTGGATGCTGTGTATTACGAGGATGTGGCCAAATTTAAAGTCATTCCGTGGAGGGTGACACGGGTACAGTAAGAGTAGTGAGTTCCACGCCAGTGAATGTGGTCAAGGCCTGGCTGGCCGGCTGCTCCAGACAGCTACATAGTACCTACCTCACCGTGAACGTCCCTTATCTGTGGACGGACGGATGGATGAATGGAGCATCAAATGGGTCACCAGGATTCATTGCCTTGAAAGTGCCTCTAAACCCCGGGACTCCATTAGTCGTGGATTCTCTGGTTCCATATCTGGCCCTAACACAAAAACAGCATTATTCTTTCTACAGTCTGTGTGCTACATGAAATCCTTGACTGCTCGCTGTGCCATAGATCCATATTCTGACATTCTGAGAGAGGAAATTCTCTCTGAATGCTCAATGCCGGTAAGTGTATTGGCTGTCGTCTGGCATGCCATCGTTCATGCCATCTGTTCGGGTGGCATCATGCCTAATTGCAAGGTGGCCTGACAGTTTTAAGGGGCCCTGCATGCCAATCACATTTGAGCTTAGCTAGCTAACCTGCAGAACTCAGAATATAACAAGCTGAGAAAAGTTACCCTGCTGGTCAATCGCAACTTCAAATGAAAAGATCATGCTTCATTAAAAATTGCCATCCTTTTTTGACTGTGGTAGGCATCCTTTAGCTAGCCTTTCCTGAGTTCATGCTCCTGTTCATGACTGCTGCCGTGGGATCGCATGCCTTGGAGAGATCACGGACAAAGACCACATCTTGTCCAGCCAGAACCACTGAAGCCTTACAAATGTTCAGAGTGTCTCAAACTCTCCTGCTTGCAAACAAATGCACTGAGCTGCTAGAATTTCAGAGCATTGTCTTCCTATAATAAGCCAACATCTGTTACCCTAAAATTCAGTTTATCTTTTGGAAAAGATGCAGTAGAAGGCTAGATAGGATAGGAGTGAATTTGCTTACCTCCTGGAATTATCATGGAAAAGACCCAACATAAACATTAAAATATGTAGATTGTTAAATTGCTTTCCGGACACTGGAAACCTGGGAATGTGTGTTTAGGTTTAGAGCTGCTGGTTAGAGATGAGACAGTAGGCTGGGAGATGTTAAAAGACTTACTCAAGATCAAATAGGTCGTTAATGCAGAGCTGGCATCGCAATGCCTGACATAGTCTCCTTTCTCCCCAAACACAGCTGCAGTAATGGTAATTGCTATTCTAGCAAAATGGCAATCAGGGTTTTTGAGAAGTCTGGAATGACCATATTTTTCTTGTTAGTTCGCTGTCCCTTTATTGACCTTTCCTCTTCTTTTTTTTCTATTTTAGCATAATCAACCCAACTGGTCATGCACTTGAACATATTTCTTCAGTATAATGACTATATAAAAATTCTGAAGATTTGAGGCTCGTTGTCTTTGAGACATTTAATATGGCCAGCCCATCTCTTACTTCTATGAAGTAATGTCTGTTGTGAGCCATGCTCTCACCGTGTCTGCGGCAGACAGATGAGTTTGCATCTCTCTATGTTCTGTAACGTAGTACTGAATGCATAGTGGGCCCGCCATAGGGAGGAGTGGAAGGCAAAAAGGCAGAATGCCATCAAATACTGTAGATATGAATGATGTGGGCTCTTAAAACAGAGTCCAAACAATTTTTTAGAGATTTTATTTATTTATTTACTTGTTTACTTGTTTATTTATTTATTTAAGAGAGAGAGAGTGAGCCTGAGAGAGAGAGAGAGAGAGAGATTGAGAAAGCACGAGCAGGGGGTGGTGAGGGGCAGAGGCAGAGAGAGAAGCAGACTCCCCCCAGAGCAGGGATCCCCATGCGGGACTCGAGCCCAGGACCCCAGGATCATGACCTGAACTGAAGGCAGACACTTAACCAACTGAGCCACCCAGGCGCCCGGAGTCCAGACCTTTGAGAGCAGTATCCCTCACATATTTCTACTTCAGCAGTCTCTGTTTGAATACATTTGTACCCATGGGAGGCACATTGCACGGGCTGAACTTGACAGACACAAGTTAAGAAACTGTGTTGCAATCTTCAAACCCACTTAATCGGTCCTCTTTTCCCCACCCCTGAATGGGCAGCCATCATAGCCTTCTGGATCATGCTCAGGCATTACAATAAACTCATCTTCAGTTATTACAGTTCCAGGCTGGTCTAGATCAGCACTTGTATCTCACACCCCAGCCCGTGATTCAGGTCTGACTCAGGCTCTGCAGCCTTGAACGGGGAAGCAAGTCATCTACTCTTACTTGTTTACCTCATACTACACCATCTACACCATCATTACCTCTGCTTTCTGTAAAGGGGCGATGCAAGGGCAAGGTCCTATGTGATTAGGGACCTCCGTACAGATTCCTAAATGCCGGCTTGGTCATACTGGGCCATAGGCTATGGGTTTACTGGAGGTATAATTGGCTGTCTTCCTCCCTCCTAGCCCCATATATCAGACAGTACATTGTTTCCTGGTATCGATGATCACCCACCTCTGGCCCCGCTGATTTCCTGGGAGTCTTCTCTTACTAACAGGAAGTACCAGGCGTTCTTGGGCCTGAAAATCTGTATATGTCCTTGCATCCCAACGGTAAATACAGACCTCTACCAACAGAAATGCAGGTATCTACCCACGGAAGTACACCTGCCTGAAGTCAAACTGTAGACACCTTTCCAATGTGAGTGCATTCACCTCCAGTGGACATGCAGACACATCCCTAGAGTAATGCAGACCCTCCCAACAGAAGTACAGACAGCTAACCAATGGAGCTACGTCCACTCAAAAGGTGATGCAGGTGCCTCCCCTGCCCCCCAAGTGAAATCTGGGCACCTCCTAAGAGCCCTGCCTGCTCTGCTATGGGAGAATTGGGAGAAGACAGGTGTCCCCATGAGTTTGTCCCCAACTGTGTGGGCAGCTTGGTTATTTCCAAACCGGTCTGGGGAACAGGTTAGCTTTCAGACTTTCCTCTTGGCAGACATCCCCACTCACTTTCTGTGGTTCTGAGAAAGGACTCCCTCACTCGCATTGATAGGATGGTGATTCTTGGGCACCCCATACCCTGGTTTCCCTCCTCTCTCCAGCTCTGATCAGTTTCCAGTCTCCTATTTTAAGTCCAAAGAAGGGCAATAGATGGAGTGTCTGAGAACAAGGTTGACGACTTCTTAGCAATTCCTGGAAAGGATGGGTCTGGCTGCCATTTTTCAAAAATGAGGGATTGTCACCTTGCTTCTCAGTTTAATAGCTTTAACAAGGCTCTAAAATTGGGAATGATATTGAATATCCAGTTACATTTATTTATATCAAACCTCAATCTGAAAAAATTCTGAGGTGGTTCTTTACACACACACAAAAAAAGTACAACTTCTCATGCATTGTACACAGTTGGATAATTTTGTTAGAAATACACAATTCACATCTTTAGGACTTTCCGTGGCAAAACGATCCAATGTGCCTTTGGTTATAGATGACTTCTCGGGACAAAAGATGTGTAATGATAAAAATTTTTAAAGTTTCTCTGGGAAAAAAATGCAGCATTATCTCGTCAAAGTGTATGGGAAAACAGTGAGTCATGTTCTCAAGGGACAGCAGAGACTTATAGTGCTCCAGAAAGAAAAAATGTTGTCAACGCAATAGAAGGCCTTGTGGGTCCCTCAACTTTTAGCTTCCATAAGTAGCAATGCCATTTTGATAGCTTCCGTTTTCTGATCTGCAAAGAATGGGAATTAAATGTATCTCAAAGAGTTATTTGAGGGTTTGCACAATGTGTCATAAATACAATCCCCCGACTGGTGCATAGGAACATTTTTTTTTTAATCTGTGAAAAAGTTATCTATTGAAATAAGATTCTTATCTAAATGAATACGCATTTTAAACAATACACATTCCTTAACATTTGACTCCTAAAAACCCAGGTAAATATTATGTCCCCATTTTAGGTGGATGGCAAAGCTGGACTCAAGGACGTTTTTGCTAAATAAGAGCCTTTCTTCAAAGACAAATCATAGCGTCATCCTCTTCACCTTACATCACAACTGGTGAAAACAATCACCCCACAAAGCTAAAATGTTCTGCGATTGCTGTCTGGGTCAATTACCATCATTTGGCCAGTCCCTCTCCTCCTTGCAGGGGGGCCTTGTCAATAAGCCAATCCCTCCCAGGCTTCATGTGGCTGCGATTAAGCTTCACCCCTCCCCTCGGGTTTTCAGAATCTGGGCATATTGTGGATAAATCCACACCATCTGAAAAGGTGGGGAGGAGAGAGGAAAAAACAGGGCCAGCATGCCATGAAACCTGCTTGTCTTTCTGAAGCCTTCTTCCCTTCAGTGATGACTTTTATTATGTTCTATTGATTTTCATGTTATTTCCTATTTTTGAGCAGAATGGCTTGGAGCAATAACAGCAGGAAAGCCGTACCTCTGTCAGCCATCTCTGTCTTTCTCACCCACACACATGTTCTCTCCATCACATACGCACAAATACACCTCATTCTTGCAAGTGCTGAGTTTCCAAATATGGGAAATAAGACTGCAGTTTCTAGAACAATCACAGGACCATCCTTAAAAGCTTAGAATTTAACACTAGTCCTAGAATGCACATGAAAAAGGATGCCAAGCACACTGACCTCCCCCACGGTGTCCAGAGCCCCCCACTCCCGCCACTGAGGACATGCAACGTGCACCCATCCCACACGGCATTCAGCCTGAAAGGACTTTTTTAAGTTTCTGCTCCATGTTAGGCCACATGATGGTACTCAGGAGAATCCACAGAATAATCCTGAAGAGGACAGCAGGACAGGTCAGCATAAAGCCAGGGAGATTTAAAGCCAGGGGCCATGGTAAGCAGACTTATCGGATGCCCACCTAGATTATAACCCGCTGGTGCACACGGCCGGTGTAATCCCTGCAGCAGTGAATACGATGAATATCACTCCCGTGGTGAGGTTAAATTACATAGCACAGCTGGTTCTAGAAGAGGAAGGTGGCTCTGGGCAGCACCGATCTAATTCAGATGAGCACTTAAAGAGACAGGCCCCATCCTAAATGAAGAGATGAGAAGCATGAGCTGGGATTTTACCCAAGGAAGATCCGCCATTGCTGGCTTTGAGATGGAGGGGGCCAAGTGGCGAAGGATGTGGAAGGCCCCCACGGATGGCAAGCCCAGAAACAGGGTCCATCACCCTATTCCTGGACAAGGAACTGCATTCTGCCAAGGACAAGGGTAAGCTTGGAAGAGGGCCCCAAGATCCAGGAGAGAGCCCAGCCACCAATGCTTTTATTTTGTCTCCTGTGTAATTTGCTAGCAGGAAACTCAGTCATGTCACTTCTGGACTCACAGAGCGGAGAGCTAATAAATGAGTGGGATATTCCCATACCAGCTTTATTGAGATATGAGTTATGCACCATAAAATCCATTCTTTTAAAGCTTACAATTTAGTAATTTTTTATTATATTCACAGAGTTGTCCACTATCTAATTTCAGAATATTTTTATCACCCCCAAAAGAAAGGTCATCCCGTTAGCCATTAACCTCCGCCCCCCGCCTCCGCCCTGACCTCCTGGTAACCACTCATCCACCTTCTGTCTTACAGATTTGGCCGTTCTTGACATTTCATGTAAATGACATCATAGGACATGTGCCCATCTGTGTCTGGTTCCTTTCACTGAGCATCTTTTCAAGGCTCATCCATGCTGTAGCATCATGTGTAATTATTGCGTTCCTTTTTACGGCTGAATAAGTGTCTACGGAATGGATAGATCACATTGTATTTATGCATTCATTGGATGATGGGACATTTGTGTCCAGGTTTTTGTGTGGACGTACATCTTCAATCCTCTTGAGTGTGCACCTAGGGGGTGGAATACTGCGTGATATGGTAAGTCTATGCTTAACATTTTGAGGACCTGCCAACTTGTTTTCCCAAGTGACTGCACCATTTTGCTTCCCACTAGCAATGAGCAAGGGTTCCAACTTTTCCACAGGCTCACCAACATTTGTTATTGTCTGTTATCATCGTGGGATTATTGGCCACCTGTATGTCTTCCTTGAAAAGATGCCTATTCAAATTCTTTTCCCATTTAACAAAATTGCATTGTCTTTTTATTGTTGAGTTGTAAGAAGTCTTTATATATCCTGGATACAGGTCTCATATGACACAAACGATTTACAAATACGTTCTCCCCTTCTACGAATTGTCTCTTCGCCTTTTGATGCTGTATTTTGAAGCATGGAAGTTTTAGATGTTAATAAAGTCAAATCTATTAATATTTTATTTTGTCACTTCTGCTTTTGGTGTCCTATCTAGGAGACTACCACCTAAACCAGGGCCACAAAGTTTTACTCCTGTTTCCTTCTAAGACATCCCTAGTTTTGGCTCTTAGGGTTCAATGGATAGTTAATTTTGAGTTAGTTTTTGTATATGATGTGAAATAGGGGTCCGACCTCATCTTTTGTGTGTGGGTATTTAGTTTTCCAGCATCATTTGTGTAAAAGATTATTCTTTCCCCCATTGAGTTTGCCTGACACCTTGTCAAAAACTCATTGACTATAAATATGAGTTTACGACTGGGTTCTCATTTTATTCTGCTGATCTCTACGTGTATCCTTATGCCAGTACCGCAGTTCCTTAAGCTTTAGGGAAGTGTGAGTCCTTCACATTTGTTCTTTATAAAGGCTGTCCGGCTATCCCGGGTGACCTGCATCTCCCTAGTAATCTTAGGACGAGTTTGGGTTCACTGTTTTCCTACAGAAAAGTGTTCCTAGGAACAGGCAGGATGTGAGGGTCCATACTGCCCCCCGCCACTATTTATAGAAAGTCAAGAAGGAGCTAGCCCTGGAATACTCAGTCTTGTATCTTAGTGTCAGTCACTTTCTACCATCTCGTTACTTCCTTAGGAGGACAGTGGGCTGGTTGAAAATATCTGGCTTGAGGTAAGCACCCAGACTGTAACTGAGAAGGGAAACGAAAACTGAGGGCCAGAGTTGTGGAACAGGATAGAACTACAGGCCTGAGTGAAGCCACAGCCAGAAAACAGGTAATGAGCTCAGTGTTGCCTGGCGCACACTGCATGCTGTGTAAACATTCACTGAATTAATTAATGAATAAAGGTCAAGAAGCTGAATGATGGTGTGGGATTTGTACGGAGGCCCTGAATGGTGTGAACGCGCAGAAGCCCGTTTTTGCGTGGATTTAACTGCAGGCCTGGGTCCGGAGGCACTAACTGCAAATAAGGAAGACTATGTTGTGGGACTTCAGATCGTGTGTCCTATGTAAAAATGCCTATTTCTAGTATTAGCTTACGAGCTCAGATTAGCTAACTGCATTTTCTTGCTAAAGGGAAGACCCAAGGCATAATTTAATTAGTCAATCTCTTGCAAATGGATGGTTTAGAAGAGAATGGCTGTAGTAAGATATCCTTGTAGCATTTTTATCCCTCATTGATTCTGCTCTGGTAAGCACATGCAATTCAACATCAAGAAAAAGAAGAATATGCTGAAGACGCATCATTTTATAATGCTGGAAAGCAGATTTACAGAGACTCCTGCAGACTTGGGATGCCAGCCGATTTTTAAAAGTGCAAGCATTCTCCCAAGTTATTCATTATTTGGGGGAACTCGATCCGTACAATGGTGAGAAATTTATGATGTTAAGTTGATAATGGCGTCAGAAAAATGAGATATATCGATTATCGTCTTATCGAATACTGCGTATTGTAGAACTCTTGATTCAGACATTCCAGCTTGAATGGATGGGTTATTAGCCAGGGAATAAACCGGCTGATCCCATGAAAGCATTTATAGTGAGGGCGGTGTAGTTGTAAACTAAAGGGTGCCATAAATTCTGTCCCCGGTAGCTCCTCAAGCAGTCATTGGCGTTCTGTGTAGACAGTGGTGCATTTCAACTGCATGAGCAGCCCCTTATCGCCACCCCGCTTTGTGTCCGTTACCGTGGCAAGCGAAGCCCAAGGCTATTGGCAGAGCTGATAATTTTTTTCAACATGATTACCACTGCTTTTGGATTAGGTGAACTGCGAGGAACCAGAAGCAGGGCTTTCCAGCTTGAGAGCTTGTGTATTTGCCAAATGAGTGGTTTTGAAAATTGGCCTTCCTTTGCTGAAACACGTTTTTCTACACTCTTAAGAAACCTCCCTCATAAAAGAAAAATGTTGTGTCAGAACAAGGGAGGCCAATTGAATACTGTGCATCCTATTTTTTCTTTATTTTTTCTTAAATTTTCTTCTGTGGAATGAAGACTGGTCAAATGAGAACTGCATTTACACCCACCACTCTATAGTGGCCCCATGGTGCGGGTCCCAGGAGACAGTGCAATCTGGTGATGGTGGGGAATTTGAACCAGAAGGCGGTGGACTTTATTTGCAGTAACACCTACTCAGCCTCAGAAAACTCTGAGAGGAACAGGTTGCCCGGAAGCCAGGTAAGCAGGGAAGTCTGGAGGTGTTTGAGAAGGAGGTGAGGGGGTGAGGGGGGCGGTTTGCAGGTGCCTTCCCAAGGTGTGTGCAGTGGACTCAAGGCAGAAGCACATTTAACTACAGCACAGGGGTTGTTGTTCAAATGCCCTCCTTCCAATCTCAGGTTTCTTGGGGATGATACTGCAAACTAAGAGTCAGGTGAATAGATGGAAGCCAAAAACAAACAAACAAACAAACAAATAAAATTAATGCCAGCCTAGAGGTTTCAGTGGGGGAGAACGTCCTCCCTGCCTTGCCGACAGAGGCAGAAACGGCAACCTGCAATCCAGGGAGAGGGCCCATAGGCCAGAAGTTGCTAGGACATCAGCAACCACTAGTCAGAGCCCACGACGCACAGCCCAGAGCAGAGCACACATTTCAGGATCCTCGGGATCTACCCCCTAGCTGTGGCAGCGAAGGGCTTCCTCCACAGATCGTCTGTCTTTTCTTTCTCCCAAGTACTGAAAATGGAACCAAGTGCTCTCAGATGTTTCAGCTGTAAATGCTCTGCAATTGTTAACTTTTTTTTTTTAGCCTCACAGGGAGGGGCGCCAATAAGATCATGCTGTCTTGGCTCAGCGTCCAAATCAGAGAAGTTTACATGAGCTGTGGGATTCTTCTGGGAGCCAGGAGATTGCACGTGGTTATTTACTAGTCATCCTACCGTGTACTTTGCATGTCCATCACTGTTGCCGGCCGGGAGGAGCAGGATCAGTGCATTGCTGCAGATGCAGGGGGGCAGCTCCCGGGATGCGCGCGGGTCTGGCGGAGGAGCGCCCAGGGAGGGAGCGGGGGGATGCACGCGGCACAGCGGAGCGGGGCTGGCCCTCCGGGCTGGGCTTCGGCGCCTGCAGAGGACACTTCCTCCCGCCGTCCCCGTTGACGTCTGCCTATTTAAAGTTTTGAGGGAGGAGCACCTAAACCCTTTCCTTACTATCTGATGACGGAGTTTGCTTCTGGAACAATCTGGGGAAGAGAAGCATGACCATTCAGGCAACTGAAATATGGCCTAATCGCAAAGGCAGGTGAGCACGTGGCTGTGGGCCCAGAGGCCGGGGCTGCTGCGGAGCTGCCCACTCGTCTCCTGCGGCGGCCAGCCAGGGCGCCCACCGTGGCCGCGAGCCAGGGTGCCGGGCTCCTCCGTGCGCGCAGTGGGGCTGCACCTGCCCCGTGTTTTCTCCAGCTTCCCGACACGTTTACTGGCAGCCCAGTTCACTCCCTGTGGTCCTTTTCAAAGTAGATCCACAAATCCTTTGATAGCCTTCCGTTCAGGAGGTAGAGATAATCTCGTTCCCGAGAGTGTGAGCTGGACATCCTTCTCACCCACAGAATAAGGAGGACACGATGGGGTCTGACACTGAGACCAGGTCACAAAGCGACAACAGCCGCCTGTGTCTCTGCTCTCCCTCCCTCCCTCGCCCTTTCCGTCTCTCTCTCGAGTTTTCTTTCTCTGTTCTCTCTTCCGTCTGTCTCTGTTTCTGTCTCTCCCTCCCTCTCTTTTTCCCCTCTGTCTGTCTCTCATCCCTTGCTCTGAGGGGAGCCAGCTGCCTGAGGAGAGGCTCCCAGGCCTGGGCACCTCTGCGTCCAGCTCCAGCCATGTGCTGAGCTCCGTAGAAGCTGACGCCCCAGCCTTCTGAGGATGGCGATCTTTGTGGGATACCCTGAGCCAGAAGCATCCTGCCAAGCTGCTCCTTGATTTCTGAACTCACACTCTGTGTGTTGTGCTAAGCTGCTAAGTTTGTTACAAGGCCATAGACAACTGCTATACCCTGGACTCGTCCTTTGATATAACTTTACTGGCCCCCCTGGCAGGACGGCTCATTGTGGCTCATTAATGTGTCTGGCTTGGGCCCCTGAATCCCTGAACCAGTGCACAGCCTCCTGGACCCAGAATCTGGTGTTCTTGTTGGCATCTGAGGGATTCAAACACCTGCTTCCTACATTTGCTATTCTTCCTGGAAACAGCTTCCCTACCTCATGGTGGGTTCTGTGTAGGGGAAATCTGGGAATCCATGAGGAGCCTGGGGAGAGGATAAACAGGCATGGCATGCCCAGACCTGAGCTGCAGTGTCATCTGGTCATTTAACGCCCCTTCTCCCCCGGCCCCCTCCTGCCAATCCCGCAATCACCCCGGGGGACAAGCCTTGTCCGCTCTACCTCTCCTGGCCTCCTCAGCTGTCCATCCTCTTCCTCTCTGTTTGGACACAGCTATGTCTTTAGGATTGCTTCCATGACTCTTAGCCCCAACTAACAACACCCTTACTTGTCTTACCCCTCCTTCTCTCCAGGTTCTCATACCTGCAGCTGGTTCACCCCACCCGAAATAACCACTGATCCTGTCACTTGCATATACAGATATCTTACACATCTTCCAAATTTCCCACAGATAATGTCTGGCTTTTTGTCTGAAGCTGGAGACTTGTTCTCACGTAAACACAAACAGCCTCTGAGCTTCGCCATCTCTCCACCTGGCCCCTTCCCCACAAAATTCCCAGTTTCTCCATCTTCCTGCACCCCAACCCCCTTTTCAGGCCAAATGCATGTGCTAAATTTAGCAAGCTGCTAAATTTTGTGGTGACTTGTTACATGCGTGTGCAGACTTGTCTTTTGACATGGCTTCATTGCCCCTCTGGTGATATTTCAACTTTATATTAATACAATTTCCACAAACAATTATAGATCACACCCCATTGTTCTTGAGAAGCAATGAACACCATAATTCTCTGTTACCATATATCAGGCATATGACCACACAGAATTCATTAAAATATAGCAGCCGCAGTTTTCCCATCTGCAAAATCATTGTGATTACTGAGATCCTTCATCTTTTCTAACTCACCTATTCCAAACCTATGAGTTTCTCACAGTGTCGAGTACAAAGGAAACCAATTAAAAAGAACATCAAAAAATTTTAAATACCTTAGTCAATGAGTATTTATTGAGTGACTACTGTGTGCTCAGAATTTTGCCAGGAGCAATGAATCTCAAAACTCCCTTATGTGTCGTAGATCATTTTGCTGAACTTATTTTTTGTGGAATGTCCCATTTGTCTTCCATTTCTATAGCTACTTTTATACTGATAATACTTTAAATAAAATCGTTTAGAGAAAAGGAATGTATCCATCCAAACTCTGTACATCTGTGTTACCAGTTAGTTGTTCGCAGTTGTTGAAGGGTAGCAGCTTACGGGAAATTGGAATGGGATTATCCAGCGGAGCTGACATCCAGACACGCAAATTTTGAATCTCAGTTGAATGTTCTGCTGTTGCTGATCTTGAAACCCTCAGTACTTTTTAAAGAGACCCACATCTTCACTTTGCAGTGAGCCCCATAAACTACGTAGGCAGCCCTGGCCTCTTCCCCTTCCCTGTGAACAAGTAATTAGTAGAGAGGAAGAGATTGTTCTAGATTGGCTCCCCAGAGGCAGACCCTAAGACAAGAGTTTGTGTGCAAGTGATTTATTGAGGAAGTGTTCTGAAGAGAAGCAGGTACGGAATTGGGGGAACCAGGATAGAAAAAGGGAAGAAGCAAACCAAAAATGTGACTTCAGGAAAACCCTGAAAGGTTTGCCCCATGGCTAAAAGGCTGTGGGCTCTAAGCTGTGCTCACAGTGTCTGGACCCCCGTGAATAGCTGAGTTTCCAACACCCTATTCTTTGGGGCAAGAGTAGCAGGTGGGGAGGACCTCCCAAGAGTGTCCAGCTGTCTGCACACGAAGTCTAGGAGACTCTAGTAGTGGACAGTCGTCCCCACTGAACAGTCCCAGACAAACCTTTGGAGACAGAGGCACCTTGAAGCTGGTAATGGCAAATACTAAACAGAAAAAGGAGTTCAAGGGGGTGTAGGTGGAGCACGGACGACATTCGCTAAAGGGGCCAATCACTCTGAAACCAGGGAGCAATCTTTTCTATTCCTGAGAACATTTAACTGAGACTTCACGTGTAACATTCTCCAAAGCTTCAGATAATGATAAAGAAGCAACAAACACGGTGGGCTCACTAACAGTACGTTCTTCACCAGATGTTGTGTCAGATGTGTGTTCTGTGGAAAGGACACAGAAGGATGAGACATGGCTTATGTTGGACTCAAAAAAGAAAAGCTACAAGTAAACGATAGAGTTGTTCTTTAAAAAAAATAAAATAAAACATTTTCTGTGAGCCGAGCATTAGCACTGAATATCGAGATTACTAGGGTGGTGCCATCGGGTCCTTGCTTCCAGGAATGGAGGGTGTGAAGGGAGGGCGTATGACTGGCATGTGAAGCAATCAGCACGTTAGGCTCTTAGGGGGGCACACACGGGGCACATTCAAATCAAAGAAGATGATCTAAGTCTCTGGAGGCTTTTTTTGGGGGGGGGTTAGACATGAATAAAATGAGGGGAGGAGGGAATTCCAGGCTAGCCAATCTGTTCACCAAAATACAAAGTCTTTTGGTCATTTTTCCACCACCCTCATCGAATAAGGTGCTGGGGACAAAATGGTGAGTTAAGGAGTTTTGTCCTCCAACTGTTCGCCTTCGTGGAACTTACATTCTAATGGCAGGGAGCAGATATGCATGCAAAGAAACTTCAAATATGGCACTTAGAGACAGCGATGTCTGCTAGGAAGGTAGGCACAAGGGAACTCAGTACACTCAGATGCCTGTGAGTAACTTGGTGAGGCAAAGGAGCTGGAGGACAGGACCGTGAGACAGCACATTATGAGCCCCGGCCACACGCTCTGCTGTTCTCTCTCTGGTGACAGGGAGCTGTGGAGGGTTTGAAACACAAGACTGACATGCTTGGGGTGCTGGTGGCTCCGTCGGTTAAGTGTCCGACTCTTGATTTTGGCTCAGGTCGTGATCTCAGGGTGGTGAGATTGAGCCCCGCATCAGGCCCGGTGCTTCTCTCTCTCTCCCTCTTCCCTCTGCACCTCCCCCTCCAAAAAAACATGGAAACATGATATGCCCACGTTTATGTTCTAGAAACTTTACTTTTCACTCTTGTACTTAATCACTCTGGGCTTCTCTTAATATGCAGTTGCTCCCCTAGACCCATGTCTCCTTTCGGCTCTGCTAGCCTCGTAGTCTCCATCATCTGCTTCAAGGCAGCGTGGCCAGAAGAGTCTCTGTATTTGTCCTTGGAAACTGGGGAGATCTCTCCTTTCCAAGTGGAGGATTTGGCAATGTCTGGAGACATTTTTGATTGTCATGATTTGGGGATTCTTATGGGCAATACGGATGCTACTGAACATCCTATAGTACCCAGGACCGCCCAGACAACCAAGAATAATCTGATCCAAAAGTCAACGGTGCCAATGTGGAGAAACCCTGTTACGAATGGGTAAAAGAGAAAGTAAAGTAAATTTCTGGAGCCTGGAGAGTGTCTGGTGACTGGAAGGAAGTGGGTGAGGTTTGAGAAAATCACGGTGGGAAATTTGGTGAGCATTGTCTCGTGACAATAGTTCTCAAGTTTAGAATTGCCAAAGCAAGCGTGCGAAAAGATGAGATGTGTCTTCAGTACTTTATTGCTAAAATAAAATACTAGGTTTGCGAACGTAATGATTTCCCTTTTCGTAATATGCTTCTCATTTATTTGGATCCATCTTTGTTTTTCTTTAGTGGGAGTGAAAAGGTGGAGTTGGCTTTAATGGGGCAGTTGTTGGGCATGAGAGTGCAGCAACTATGTGGTGTCAGTCCCTGTCTCATGTGACAACCGTTGTTTTAGGGCATTAAATTACATCTCATTCCCCATCCCTATTACGAAGATTTTTTTTTTTCTATTATTCAAAATCAAATGTAACCAACAAATATTGAGTAATTCTATGCATATGCTCTGGGATTGTAAATATGAATAAATTCAAATCTACAAGGGAGACAGACACCCCTACATCCCCGAGTACCTGGAATGAGAGCGACTGTGCGTGTATACAGAATGTGTTAAGTGGAATGCTTTCTGAGAGAGACACGTGGAGATGTGAACATTTTATGGAAGGAGGGAAGCAAAGTTGAAATAGGAAACGTGTAGGATTCCAACAAGAGAGAAGTCGGGGAGGAAGATATCCTAGGTGAAGGACACGCTCTAGTCAAAGGCTCACGGATGGGGGAATATAACCTTAATGCAGTCCGTGCATAAGCCTGGATTCATCCCCAGGGCGAATGTTGGAATTTGCACAGGGGCCTTGCTCTTTCTTAAGTTTTAAAAACTATTCCTGTCAAATATTGCGACTTTGTTAACGCCTTCATTGTGGTACTCTACAGTTTTCCATGCTCTTTGTAACTTGCAAAACATTTGAGCTTCATTAGCTCATGGAGCTTTACCCCAAATGAATCCGATTTGGCGGACGGTTCCCATCTCTTCCAGTGGCAGCAGGAGTAGAGTTACAAAATCAGGAACACAGGAGGGACTCACAGGCATTAATCATAGTATTTCTTGGCACTGGTGCTTGTCACATCAAGAGGTATCGGCAAAAGCCCAGGAGACAATGAATATGCAACATTCCACTTTTTTTCATTTAAATGACACATACTCCTTTAGATGCGTCATTTGACATTGAGTGTAACAGAGATCCCAGAAAGCATCTCTCTGTCCCCTTTCTCTCTCTCCCTCCCCAATCCCAAAATTTAAAGTCAAATGAAAATCTTGAGGGTGCCATTAAAGTGTTCATATCTGATATCCTGGATGTACTTGAAAAATTCCAAAACATAGTTCATTATCTAAGGAATCCTGCTCTTTCCCTAATCTGGCTATTTTTCTTTCTTTCTTTCTTCCTTTCTTCCTTCCTTCCTTCCTTCCTTCCTTTCTTTCTTTCTTTCTTTCTTTCTTTTTCTTTCTTTCTTTCTTTCTTTCTTTCTTTCTTTCTTTCTTCCTTTCTTTCTTTCTTTCTTTCTTTCTTTCTTTCTTTCTTTCTTTCTTTCTTCTTTCTTTCTTTCTTTCTTTCTTTCTTTTTTTCTTTCTTTCTTCCTTCCTTTCTTTCTTTCTTTCTTTCTTTCTTTCTTCTTTCTTTCTTTCTTTCTTTCTTTCTTTCTTTCTTTCTTTCTTTCTTCCTTCCTTCCTTCCTTCCTTCCTTCCTTCCTTCCTTCCTTCCTTCTTTCCTCCCTTCCTTCCTTCCTTTTTCTTTCCTCCCTCCCTCTTTCTCTCTTTCTTTTTGCAACATTGGTTTTCATATTTGTGTTTTCTAGATTTGGTTGGATTTGATATTAATTATTTTAAGTGAATAATCTTAATGGGATATTGAATTTTTCTTGAGGAATTATCAAACTACAAATTTTGTATTTGGATACTTACTAAAAACAATTAAAATTTAAAAACAAACAACTCCGTGAGAGGTCCATACCTAAGCCAAATAGCAAAAATTCAGGGACTCTCTATGATTATATTTTGAAATAAACACAAAATATGTAGCTTTCTGGTCACGACATTCCATAAACGGCCAACAAGGGCATTTCCAGGGGAGAAAACAATATCGAGAAACATTTAGTATAAAAATAGACCAGGAGGGCAAGAGAGGTTTCATATCTCAAAGCTCAGTTTTTCATTAAAAGAAGTCTTTGTCTATAAATAATATTTGCAGTATCTTAGAGTTTGAAAAGGACATTTATACTCTTTTTTTCATGTGATTCTTTCAATATCTTCTTAGTTATCATCAGCTTTATTATTGTAATGGAAAAATTGAGGATCATGGAAGTTAGATAAAATGCATCCTTGAATCACATTTCCCCTTAACATCTCTGAGATAAGGATTTCAGCATTCATGCCTTAGTGTGATGGCAGTATTTTGTTTCATTTTAGTGGTACATATACATTTTTTAATTAATAGCACCTTTGAGCCAATAAAATATTATAAATTCCCCGAGTTCATACAGCCTAAGACTATATGATAGCTTACTATCCAAATAGTTTACTCTTTCCATGGAACCATTGCCTCTCTCAAGATCATCTGTAAAAAATCAACCAACCAACAAAAAAAGGTTTGAACACTGTGGGTTTTCAGCTAAAATGACAATGCCTACACTCAAGATACATAAAATTATGTGCTGAGCTTGTGCTTTTTATAACAAAGAATATTGCTGTATACCTAGCATATTTGGATCATCTATATATTTATAATTCAGTTTAATTCTATAAGCATTTACCAAGAGCATATTTTGTATAGGACACATTGCTCATCATTATGGGTTCTATACAGCTACATAAAATCCAAATTATGCTCTTGTGGGGAAAGATGATAGGAAATAGAAATTTATAAACTTTCTGCTACCTATGAAATATTGTGTTAAGAACTTTTACATATTTTACCTCGTTTGATCCCCATTTTGTAGATGTTTGGACTGAGGCACATAAAATCACAATGATGGTCCCATGGCATCAGGAATAAAAATTGTTGACCTAAAGTTATGGCCAGAACTTTCAGCTCCCCAAACCTATTTCACTTCCATTAGGTCATGCATGTGGGTGGCTCTTATGCAAGGTCTGAAAAGAGATACACAACCGCATTGGTGGTTTGGAAGGAGGAGAAAGAATTTGGCTTCTACCAGGATACTAGTATAAACACTCCTCTCATCAAATAGGCAACCTTTATTTTGTAAGAATGCAAACATTCTGCTGGGGAGAGTTCTCCTGGACACTTCCCATCTTGCAAATGGAGTCTGAAATCAAGAAAATGATCAAAGCATTGGCAAAGGAGAAGTGAGAAGGACAAGAAATTTTATTTGTCAATAGTAACACTCAGTAACTATGAGCTTTAAATTTCCCATGACTTCCCTCCATTTCATAAAAAGAGTTCTATCCAAAGGAAGAAGAAAACAGATTTTTTTTTTCAGGTCTAACCTTGAGCTAAGCACTGTATGTTTAGCATCACCCTTTATTCCCACAGCAGCCCTGAGAATTATTATAATCCCCATTTGGTAAGTATAAATATCCACAGCTATATTAAAGTGTTCAATCGGTTGCCCAAGGTCACAGAATGGTGTTTCATTCCAGAACACATGAGCTTTCTCCTACATCACTTGCTAGGAAGGATTATCTCTGGGCTAGCAGGTGGGGAGCGCAGCATGTATCCACAGACCAAGAACTGAACGCCTGGACTCGAGGCTGTCATCCTACCTGCTAGGTTACTCACTCAGTTCAACCATTGGCGTTTCTGAGTTCCAATAATGTGGAATGAATGAATCTGGAGAAACAATGATCATACATCTAACTGGTCATTATTATTCTTAAAACCTGTTTATCACGCTCTCACTTTTCTTCTTATTAATCCATTGATAAGTATTACTGTTGTTGTACTTGTTCCTATGATTATTCTTTCTCAGATGATGGACAGTAAATGCATAGAATTGATGTGAACTACTCAAGGCCACACAGATATGAAGTGGTAACATTTAGATGTTTAGATTCCAAATTGTGAGTTCTTTTTCAACACTTTTCTGACTTTCAAAATTTGAAGAAGCATTTTTCTTGGGTCCAGGCCTGGACAGATTGTGGGCATACTTTTTGGCATATTAAACAAGGTTGAGGATACAAGAATTCAATCAGAGATGCTGCCATTGTGAAAACCAGAGACTGACGGATAGGTCTCCGTTTTCTCTGCAGGATGCACAGGGCAAGCCCGGCAGGTGATCTAGAAAGGCAGACCTTTATGAGTGAAGTGGGTGTTAGTGTAACTTCTCACAGATGGGGAAGCCGAGGTTTAAGAGACAGAGACATTCTCAGCGTCATCAAGTTAGTCTTTAACCAACGGAGGGTGTGTGGGGGCTGGCCAGCTCTGCACCCTTGGCCTGTGATGAGGAAGCAGAGTGAAGTCAATAAGTATTGAACACTAAAGTGAAACCAGTTGTCCCCAAGTCCCGGCTTGTCCCTTTCACCGCTCTGTGACCTTGGGCCCTTTGCTTGGCATCTCTGTGCTTTAGCTTATCATATGAAATCTGGGGATCATCATTTCACTGTCTCAGATTTGTCCTGAGAATGAAGTGGGGCAGGGCATCCAAAGTGCTGACACAGAGTCAGGTCGAGGAATGTTAGCTACTGTTGTTCAGTAGACCACGGCCCCCATTGCCTTCTCTGTAAAATGGGCTTCGATGCCCTATTCTGACAGCATCTTGATAAGAATTACCTGAGAAACAGTGCGAAAGAACATCAGTAAACGACACTTCATAGTGTTTGCGGTGGGTACGGTCGCTGCAGATCTATACGTGCTACAGAGAGGGGAGCAGGTCAGTGCTAACATTCTCTCAGGAAGCATGAGCCAGGCACTGCTTGGTACAGGAGACACTGAAGCCAATAAGGGACAGATTCTGGTCCCCGGGGCCTCGCAGGAGAGTAAGGAGCACAGACATGGAGAGAGACAGTTCTCAAACACAGGGACCGCTTCCATGGAGGCTTTAAAAGAAGACAAGACACTGTGTCTGCAAGTCTTGTAGCGTCCATTCTCATTATGCACTGATTTTAACTTAATAAAAGGGAAGATTTGCTTTATCCCATCTAACTTCCTCTTACCCAGTTCTGCGCTGGCGTGGGATGATGAAGGCGGCGACCAGGTGACCTGACCTTGGCCTGGGCTTGCTGTGTCACCTGGCGATGTCACCCCACTTACTTATATTTCAGAGCCCTCCCGGTAGCCAGAACTGGCTGCGGCTGAACACACACTGGCTGGGACCACCTCTGACCCTGCAAGCCCTCGGCAGACAGAGGGATGCCCTGTGAAGAGCTGACCGCACGAGGACCTGTCGTGGACAGGATCAGGCAGCATGTCGTCAGACACCGGACAGCATAGGTCAGAGGGTCCCTTTCTGAAGGAGTTCACAGTCCAGAACCCAAGTCTCGGACCAAGTGATTCCAGGTTTCTAGGAAATTCTCCACTAGGGATGAACTTGAACCTTGAGCATCTGACTTAAAGATAATAGTAATCTCCCCTTTCCTCAACAATGAATACATTTTACCTGTCATGGGTTTTGCAACTTTCCAAAGTGGATTACAATTACTTGTGGGGATGTTTTATTCCCTTAGTAGCCTGACAATTCTTTGAAGACACGCCACATCTCAATTTCCTTTGTGTTCTAGCACAGAGTAAGTTAACGCATGTTCATCACATGTGCTCATTATAGGTTTATGAATGAATGAATGAATGAATGAGTGGGTAGGTGAAGTAATGCACACGTGCAGTGATGCATGAGTGTGGACAACCTCCCCCAGTGCTAATGAATGGTAGTTACATCTGATGGTTAAAACATGAATGAATGGCCCAGGATGTCATCCCAGGGCTGGTCCCCAAACTAGGTGGGACAGGATGGCCTCCAGGGCCGACCACTCTAGGAAGGAGAAGCTCCCGGCCTTGCGTCGCCTTCCTCAGCCTGCCCGGTGTTGCTGCTGCAGGCTTTCATCCAGACGTCTGTTCTGGAAAACAAAGGTGCCTTCTTTGTCATCACCGTGGGTCATCTGCATCGCTCTACCTGAGTCCAGGAGAGAGAAGGAGACGCCAGGCAGGAGGCAGGCAGCAAGCTTGGCTGAACCTGCTGGAGAGAAGCAGGGCTGCAGGCGGGAAGTGAGGACAGATGCTGAGAGCTGAGACCCAGCTGCCTGCGGAGGCGGGGACTTGGTTCCAGGGCTGCATCAGCAGGACTCTGTGCCCTCTGGGCTTCGGGGGAGGGTTGGCTGGGGTTGGTGGGTATCCCCAGCTGGGGAGTGGAGGCAGAGAAGGAGGTCTTGGCTCCACCCCTGCAAGGCCCCCTCGGGCTGCAGTTCCCTGGCATGAAGGCTGCAGATCCTCCCACAGCATCGTGTTCTATATACCTGGGTCACCTTGCAGGCTCTGGCACCTGCTCTGTCCCCTCCTCCCACTGCTCAGGGCTGGGGAGGTAACAGCTCAGCGGAAGGCGGCCCCCAGGCCCATATACCTCACCCACACCTTTGTGATGAGCCCCTTTGTGGATATGAGTTTCTGAGTTCTCCTGTTTGAGGCATGTTTCCCACTGGAGCCCTAACTGATGCAGACAGATGGATAGACCTAATGGCCCCGGTTCTCGGTAAGTTCAGAGGCATTTTCTCTCCTGTGTGATCCTAACATGATAGTCACTCTGCCTAAAGCCCTGATTTCCTCATCTCCAAAGTGGAATGAATAGTCTGGGTGTCACAGGCACGGAACGAGCTGACGCCTCTGGGACACTTGGTAGAGGGCCTGGAAGATGGACACATTGGATACATCTCAACTTTACAAAGGTACGATCTTGAAGTGCCTCTTTGCACTCTAGAAATAAATGAAAATATACATCATTGTATGCCTTGAGTGGGGTTTTATAGCAAAACAGTAAAAGTCAAAGATGAGGAAAGATTTTTTATTTTTTATTTTCTTAAAACAATCAATTTAAGAATCACTCGATGGGAATGATATGAGTCTCTCAAACTTTGCTCCCCTCACCACCACCACCTCTACCCCCATGGATTCTGGAAACAACAGAAGACTAGCTCTGTTCAAAGATTTCTCTGAACTCTACCATTCGGGCAGGTTTTATGGGAGATTGTACAGCTCTGTAAAGAACTTGATCAAACATGACAACAGGGCCGCAGATAACATCATTGTCAGTTTACTCAATTGAGTTATCTGAAAAAATATGGGATTTAATTAGTCTATTCTCTGTTCTTTATAAACGTGAGCGGAAAAAGATGTGTGCCAGCCGACCCAGAACAAAGGGGCTGTGCTCTCCCTCCCATCCTGCCGAAGGCCAAGGCGTTCCAAGTTGTTAGGACAGTGATGTCTGAGACAAAGAAGAAAAAGGAAGAACGTTCTAAAAAATGTGAGCTGTCTTCTTGCCTGAAAGGAGCATAGCCCGGAATCGGGCACGTGTGTCTCTGAAAAGCAAGGCTGCCTTGTAAGATTTCTCCAAAATTAGTCTGAAACCAAAGAGATTAGTGGTTTTGAAAACGTGAGCCCCGGGAGGTGTCTGTGTGAGCAATAAAGCACAAAGTATGTTCCTCTGAAAGGAGGCTATTTTTAGAAAGGAGAATTTTGATGGCCATGTCTCTTTTTTGCCTGAGTCTGGGGGAATAAGCGCGGAGACTGGACTGGGCAACACAGGTCCCCGCTCCTTAGTGCAGAGCCCATGATGTTGCAGAGACCCAGTCAGCTTTCATGAAAAATGAATGAAAACTCTTTGTTTTCAAAACTTTGTTCTGAATAAGTCAGAATGGTAAATTTTTGTGTGCTAAAATTACTCCTTGGAAAGCTTACTGGCAGCATTGGTCCGTGGGGTAGGACCTGGATTTTTCGGTGGAATACTAAAATTCAGCTCTCTGATGAGATATTTTCTTAGAGTCTTTCATCAATAACCATTCTGGTGTTTTTCTGACTAATGTAAAATCCTTGTTCTTGCTAAGAAGATAAAACAATGGCAACTGGCAATGCATGGTAGGAGCGAGTTGGGGGGATTAGAAACTGTGGCTTTCTATGCCTAGACATCACTACTGCTTAAAGAAGCCATGGCTGCCTTTTCCTGTGCCTTGTCCTTTCACCTGGTCTGACGTTCCATGTGGGACAAACTCTCAGAGCCCTGGTTCTCATCCTTGTACAGACATAGCCGAGATCTACCACGAGGACGTTGGGTTTTCTAGATGAGCATCTGATCTGTCTTCTGATGGCAAAAGCGGGCATTAGTCCAGGAGAGAAGCCTTCTGTGCATCAGGAGCAGGGCAGGAATTCCATTTTAATTATAAATCTGATTTGCGCGATATTCCACATGACCTCTTAGGCATTTGGTCTTCCCCTCTTTGTGGAAGCTAAAGGCTTTATGCCCTTCTTGTTGACCCAGCTGATCATCAGGCACTTCTTCTGAACAACAAAAAAGCCATTCATCCTGTAATGGCCGTCTCTGAGAGCAATACCCCGGTGTTCTTGGGGCAGGCTTGCAGGCTATAGAGTCCCAATTGAGGGTGTGGGGAGCATTGTTTGTGCCAAAGCTTAGTGCTTTTCCATACTCATCATCCTGATTTCCTGACCGTTTCTGCATCTACTTTGCAGTTCCTTCCCAGACAGTAATGGGGAAAAAGGATCCTCAAAGGAAGGTGAAGGGCAACAAGGCACCTGGTGACAGCGTCGTTGGAACACTAAGTGATGTCGGTAGCTGTGGGGTCCCGGAGGTGATGGAACACAGCCTGCAACAAAGGGTATGATTCCAGGGCCACCTATAAACCACAGCTTCCTGTTACAGGAAACGCCCCAGGAAGAGATTCCATTTCTTAAAGCATTGCTTAGACCTTCTTGAGCATAGGAGGCAGTGGTTGTCGAAGAGCCTGGCAGTCATGGAGGGTGTTTGGTGCTCATCCTTCCACGTGGCTGGAGTCACAGCATGGGAGAGATTCAAGCCAGACGGAGGCAGATTCTTAGGATGGGCTCACCAGAAACCCGGAAGCCTTATTAGGGACTGAAGTGTGTCCCCCAGAATTCATAAGGTGAAGCCCTAACCCCTAACGTAACTGTATTTGGAGACGGGGCCTTAGAGGGGATAACTCGGGTTAAATGGCATCACAGTGGAAGGGCCTAATCTTACAGGGCTGGTGTCCTCATAAGAAGAGGAAGAAACTCGAGAGCTTTCTCTCTGTCCACACACACACAGAGAAGAGGCCATGTGAAGACATGGTGAGAAGGCAGACATTTGCGACCAAACAAAAGAGGTCTCACCAGAAACCAAGCCTACTGGCACCCTGACCTTGGACTTCCAGTCTTCAGAATGTGCGAAAATAAGTTTCTGTTTTTCAGGGTGTCCAGCCCATGATGTCTCATTCCAGCCACCCAAGCTACTCCCCAGGGGAGAAATAGGTGGTAGCTTAGCATCGGGCTCTATCACATTCGAGAGTATTAGATAAATCGGTGAGAGGAGCCTAAAACAGATTGGTCTGTAGTAAAGTTAAATGCAATGTCTGGAAACAGGAATATGCAGAGAAGTGAAAAGCAGCTTTCTCGATGGTGACTGATAAGAAAGAGGAAGGAAGCTCATCAGGCACCACCTCCCAACAAAGCCCTAGTTGGCAAGGAGACAAGCAATGCTGAACTACAGTCACGGACCAGTTTCTGAGAGCCATGGTCCACGAACAGTCTCACTCAGGCTTCACAGCTCAGTGAAGAGGAGCGGCTATCACCCCAACTTGTGTAAAGAGACTTCCTTGAGCTCCCCGTGTTAGCAAATCGGGATCCAGGTGTTCAATGGGGGGCGCCTGCTTCAATGACTCGAGGAAACTGCCTAGAGACGATTATTCTGACTTGATCTGCAACCACAGGCTAGTGAGAGCCTAAAAGAATCCAGCTATTTTTCTGTCCTTTTATTTTCAGATACCACCTATTTTATAGATAGGTAAAATGAAGGTCAAAGAGATAAATAAGGTCCACTGTCGCAAGATCATGCTGGCCATTGAGTCTTGCCATCGGGATGCAAATGTTGTGCTGACTTCCTTCAAAAGCCTTTCCTTTTCTACTGCATCTCTTCGTCAAATGCTTTATGAGAATTCTCCAAAATGTTGGAAACACTTGCTATAAAAGTAGGTAGTAAGAAAGAGCTTTATTTCTGAGGGGGAAATCATGAGCAATTTATTCATGAACTTCGATACCCGAGACAAGTAACAAAGAACAGAAACCCACAAAAAGAATGAGGACCAGTGAATATTCATCAATGCATTATTTCACATTTCGAGAGAATGATATATAAATTTTCTTCTTCAGAGCCTTATGAACTCACAGGTAATCCCCTTTTGTTACTGAGTACATTTTAGAATAAATTCATATCAAGCAAACTCTTCTTGAAATGCCACAAGATATGGGTAACATATTTCTCAACAAAGCCCTGCCCATTTTGCCCAAAATTGTGATTCTCACCACCAGTAGTAGAAGACCCTAATCACACAGGAAAGGAAAAGTTCTCTCCATATTCAAATGGAAATCAGATCCCTTTCACCTTTGCTAATGATGCACAACAATACACAATCTAATTGGAGCATTTTACATATTTTCTATTAAGGAAATCTGTATTTAAAGCTGGGCTTTTAGGGGCACCTGGGTGGCTCAGTCGGTTGAACCTCTGCCTTTGGCTCAGGTCATAATCTCAGGGTCCTGGGATCGAGCCCCGCGTCAGGCTCCCTGCTTGGTGAGGAGTCTGCCTCTCCTTCTGCCTCTCCCTCAGCTCACTCTCTCTTTTGCTCTCTCTTGCTCTCTCTCGCTCTCACATAAATAAATAAATAAAATCTTTAAAAAAAAGATAAAGCTGGGCTTTTAGCTCCTTAATGGATGAGCAAACATTTTATTTAAATATTCAAACCCAGTTCTCTGTCTAACCTAATCTGTATTACTTGGGTCCTGGAAAAGCACCCCTAATTTTGTAAAGCTCAGTAGTACTTGGCCTACTACCAAGACCCAGAAACCCTCCCAGGCTCAGTTTTTTGGGTAAAGATATAGAAAATGTCTGTTTAAATAGTAACAAAGGCTTGGTGATTTGGGGACGAACATTGGATGTGCCTCTGTTCCCCAGCCATGCAGTGATCTGCACGTGCTAGCTGGCTCTGGCTCTGTGCACAACTCTTTAGAGAATCAAAACTGAGAAATAATGAAAGAAAATCTATCACAATGGTCACAAAATAACTTAACTCAGTTACAACCTGGCATGTGGTTCGATGCATTTTTGTTGATGATGCAATTTCCTAAAATAAGCGAGAGAGCCCAAATGTAGAGAGCTGGGAGAATTTAAAATGATCTGGAGCTCCCACTCCTTGCTTCCTAGCCTCTGTCATTAGTCCCATGTCATTATGGAAAGATACATTGTAGCTGCTGTCCATTGCTTGGAAGCAGGGGCTGGAAAATGTTTTCTATAAAGCGCCAGGCAGTAAATAGTTTTCCTTTTCCAAGTCACAAGGACTTTGTTGAAAACAGCCACACTCAGTACTCAAATCAGTGGCCAGGGCTGTGTTCCTGTCAAGCTTCAGTCAGAAACAGGTGCAGGGATGACCTTGGCCTTCAGTCTACAGGGTGCTGAGCTGTGACCTCGAAGATAAAGCCCATCCTTTGCCTTACTTCCCGGTGCCTAACCTCCAAACAACAGTCTTTCCCCAAAGCATGCACATCCTTACTCCCTTCGCCTGCCTTATTCTACCTACTGTGCCCCTGGAGAAGCGCCAGTCACGGTCAGAAATGGCGCCGCTCTCAAGCTACACCTCTACCGATTTTGCACGAGTGGCCTTCAAAGTCAGAGTCTGGGAGGGGGGTGCCTCAAACTGCTCAGCCCAGGCCTTATTTCCATAGGCTGCTCTTTAAATTGTCTTTGTTTGGCTTCAGAGAAAGCATTTAGAAAAGAAAAAAAAAGTGGAAAATGATGGCTTGTGAAAATCAGTGGACAGCTCTGCGGATTCCCTGACATCAAAAATGAGATTTGTAGAAACAAAGAAGGCTTGTTTGTTTTAAGCCAGTAAATATCTTCCTCTGCAGCATTCACCTACTGCCTTCCTTCTGAAGGTCCCACAACTTGCCTTCCTTGTGTAAAACTGTTCCCCAAATGTCCCCAGTAGGGATCAATGGGAGTGGCCTACTTGCATCGTGTGCGTGGATATGAACAGCAGGCCTTCGGTGGAAGGAAAATCCAGCTCACTCTCACCCGAACATCAACTGGAACCTCTCCTTGCAGCTAATTTAAACAAATTTAAACACACTGGTTCTGTTACAGAAAGCCAACGTGGAGCCCCGTGGTAGATCACCTCCCCAACATCCATGTGTCAAAGGGCAACAACTTCTGTTTTCTCAAGGTCGCTGATGGACTCTTCCAGCTGTCAGAAGCTCCGAACACTTCATCTCTGCCAGTCAAGATCAAGTCTGAGGGAGGGGCAGTCACTGTTTGGAGGAGAGGACCTCGCTTGGCACTAGACCCCATGTGTCTGGACAATCATGAGTGGCCTCGCACATGTGTGATGTTGGCTCCTGCATTTACCTGGTTTCTATGTGATTCGAAGGTGTCTGGAAAACCACGAGAGCTTAGATGCCTGGTCTCACTGGTTGCAAAGCCTACTCTTCATATTCTGAAGCTTGCCGTCTTGGTAAAACCAACACATACTCTACAGAAACGATATGGCAAAGGACAAAGAAATGCCGTGTGAAGTAGGTTTGCAGTATTTCTAGGAGAATAAGGATGGCGTGTGAGGGACAAGGAACCATAAATTCAATGTTAAATCTCATAATTCCTCGTATGCGCCCAGAGCTGATTCGAGCGCACTGCAGCCCCTGAATTAAACTTTCTCAGCACCAAGTATTGTACCTGCTTTGCAGTTAAGTCAACCCATATTTTAGACAGGTCATGGATATGGTGCAGGCAGAGACATGTTATCTTATAAAGAGAGAGCTATTTTCCAAACCACATAGAGACCAAAATGGTCATTTTGTTATAAAGTTCCCCCAAAAGTGTGTATTTTTCTCAGCCTCGATTTATTTGTAAATTTGAAAAACCTGCTTCTTTCCATTGACAAGTTTCCACCCACTCACCTGTGTGCCTGCATGATTGTTCAAATCACAGGATTCTTTGCTCTTTGCTGGCAAAAATCTAGTGTGTGTCTTCACGTCCCTGCTGCATCCTCAGTCAAGGTTCTAGATGTAAAGCCCGATGGACAGAATTTTGCTTTTCACCACATACAGTGAGCACATCCGTAAACCCCGCAAAGGCAATAGAGTAATGTAGAGGTTCTCTTCAAAGTCTCAATTTTTCAGTCCGAAGTATTTATTTATTTATTTTTGATTTATTTTTTCACTGTAGTTGACACACACTGTTACGTTCATTTTGTCTTGGATATATTTTTTAAAGATTTTATTTATTTATTTGACACACAGAGAGAGAGACACAGCGAGAGAGGGCTCACAATCAGGGGGGAGTGGGAGAGGGAGACGTAGGCTTCCCTCTGAGCAGGAAGCCCGAATCAGGGCTCGATCCCAGGACCCCGGGATTATGGCCTGAGCTGAAGGTAGACGCTTAACCGACTGAGCCACCCAGGCACCCCTGTCTTGGATATTTTTAAGGAACTCATCTAACAGTGCACTCCTTACCACTTACCTCAGCCTCCATCTAAAAATGCCCCTGCCCTTGATAGAAAACCCAGCCTTTTTTTGAGGCAAGATTCAAATGGATTCCACAAGCCCACACAGACCCATTGATGAGATGACAGACTCTCATCTCTCACAGAGATGATCCAAGAACAAAAATGCAACCACTCAGTAGGTTTCTTTCTTTGTCTCCTTCCTGTTTCATTACCATTCCCTCTCTAAGAGCAGACCTCCAGAAACCATAGTCAAGCAATGGTGTAATTTTGATAAAACACATCCTCAGTGTTTGACTCACTTCAAAGGCCAGACCTGGTGGAAACGGGAAGAAGGTACGAGCAGCCCCCACCTGAGAACAGATTTCAGACCAGCTCCGAACAAGGAATGCCTCCAGCTGTGAGATTCTTTTTTTGTCTTCAGCTAATCCGTCTGTGGGTTTTTGTTCTCTTCCATTTTTTTTTAACAACCGTTTTTTTAAACATGCGTGTATGGAGGGATGGGTAGCCTCATAAATAAATGGGCAACAAATCCCTAATTCTTATCCTGACCCCTTCCCCCACCTTCTCGTTTCCATCTGCTCTTCCCAATCTGGCTGTTTGGATGTGAGGGGCTGTATGATCACACCACCTTCCTACATAATAGGACCGCATTTTCCACGCGGCCACTGCCTGGCAGGTGGCAATTAGGTCAAGCTGGAAGAGTGGGCAAGGTGAGCAACTTGCAAATAATGTGAGAAAAGGCTCCGTTGTCACTGTGTTCTAAAGAGATGCTGTGGTTTGAGACGCCAGTGCCTTTGAAGCTCGCTCCGCGGAGGCTGAGGAGAGATCGGAACATTATGAAGGCACGTGTCCCACAACACCACTGGGGGCCCTGCCAGCTGATTTGTGCCTCGATTCGAGGAGCAGTTCTTTTCATTGCTTTTGTACGACTCTGCATGTTGTGGCATCAGTCAGCGAACGCATGTCTGTATAAATTATGTATGTATGAGTTCAAGCTCATGTGCTGGTCAGGAGGCTCCTCAATGGATCTGTGCGCTATTGTGGGGCCAAGGAGGGAGGAGGGGACACGGGATCTCTAGGTTTCCGTGAACAGGAACGTGTGTAATGAGAATAAATATGGAGGTGGGGAGCTCTGGGGGAAAGTCGGAATCTTACAAGGCTAGAAGGCTGACCCGGGCTAAGACGGTTGTATTTCCACCTGTCCTGTCCCTCCTGTCTCAGCTCCCATCCCCAGGTCCTCCCGGCTGCGCTTCTGTCTTGCCCACCCCTGTCCTCCCCCCGAAGCCCCTCACCCTCATTGTGTCTGGCACGCACCTGGGGACAGAGAAGCTGGCAGATACTGATCTCCCTTCATAGAGCATGCATTTAATAGGATGTGTGCCAATTCTGTTAAGGAAGCTTTAAATTTAAGTTTTGGTGGGTGATAGGAAAAAAGCGTAAGACAGGATAACAGATGCTGTGGTGGCCGATGATGAATCCCCCAGCGCACATTAATTCCAAGCTGACATTCTGTCTGGAGACAGAATGGGGACTTGAAATCCAGTGTGGGAGGGAGGCATTAACAAATGTGTATAATAATATGAGTCAAAAAAAAAGACCCACCGTACAGAGGAAGCTGAAGATGATGGTTGACCACAACTTTGGCATCCTGGATGTCTATTAAAAATCCCAGACTGTGTATGGTAAATAAATGCTAGGTAACTATGGCAACTCCTTAGACTTGATGGGATGGCCCTCCTGACCGGAATAACACAGTGGAAGGGTGCAAATTATTCAGGATGCATGATCCTTCCAGAAGATGAGGAGCTGCTGCGGTGTGTGCCATGGAAAGGGCACTTTAACAAGACAAAATCAGTGTGCTTTTACCCAAAGAAGATAGGCATGCAGGAGGCGCTGTTGCCCACCACAGTGACCTGGGTCTTCCGACTTAGGAAACTCAGAGGGGCTTGCATACTGGATCTCAAAGCCACTTCTGCTCACCTCCAGTTACGGTGAATATCAGATATTACAACACTAGCTACACTCTTAGGTTGCAAAGGGAGAGAGAATATGGACTCTTCCATTTCCCATTAATCCATGACCAAAAAAAAAAAAAAATAGTGTTGATAATTAAATAGACGGCAGATATGAAGTGGCGAAAAGAAAGGAAGGATTACTTTACCAGGAGAAAATTGCCTCTTAAAGAACACGTACGAGGCTGACATCATGGTTTTCTTGCCCGGGAACTCCACCAGGGCAGGAAAGAAGCGTGGGGAGTCCCTCGGGCATCGATGGGCACGTGAGCGTGGAGTACCTGATTCAGCAAGATGTTGGAGAGGCCTTTCTTTCATGCTATGGAGAAGCTGGGAAAACACAATGAAGGAAGAATGATTTGGGTTTGCACCTGATTGTAAAACCAGCCTCCCAACACCACAATGCCTAGGTTTATGGCCACAGGATGACAAAGCTCCCTGAGTAGCTGCCGGCCTATCATTTGCTTTGCTAGGTTCAAAATGTTTATCAGTAAAGTTGACAATGTCATGTTTTAGGTTTATTTCTGTGGGGGAGGGGGCGGCAATGGTGGCCATAAAGGGTCCTGGTGCCTTTAAAGCTTATCATTGTCACAGGAGAAAACTCATGCCTCCCCCACCTCCCACCACCAAATGTGTGTATCTCTTTGGTTTCCCAACTGCCGAGAGTTTGGTGTCAGTTCTGTTGCTCAAGCATGGTGATTGCTTACCTCGCTGGGAGGCTCCCCTCGATCTGCTCCCCTTGTGTGAACCCCGTTCTGTTTATTCTTCACAAAATACTTAACTGGACGCCTACGTTCTTTTACAAAATGACAGCTCAACCGTTAGTATTTTTCAGCTTGTAATACAGTGTGGTTCTACCTCCACGAGGCGGGAAGCCATTCAGCTCACTGGAGATCTGTGTATCCTCGTGAGACGCTCAGGATGGCCTGGAATGACCCGGCGCCTTTGGATCCGGCCCTGGCTCACCAGTGGCAGCCCCCGTGCCCAGCACAGCATCCTTTGTGTTGACCGCCCCCTCCCCCCCCGTTGGCGCCTCACCTTCTGCCCTCCTCTTGGCCTCGCCACCTGTTTTGGTCCGGTGTCCACACTTGGCTTTGCCCCTACTCCTGCTTTCATTTCTCAGCCACTTTTCTGGATGATCCTACAAATCGTCTTCTGAGTCACCAGCGAGAGTAACTCCTTCCAGGACCAACTACAACTAGTGGGCTCCAGCTTCTTATGTGGGGAGAAAACAGAGGATCTTCCTCTCCTCTTCCCAGACCACAGACAGTGGTTCTGCTCCCATTTGGAAAGCAAGCATTTGGCATCCAGGACAGATTTTATTTTTATTTTATAAACTGATTTTTAACAGAGACCTCCATCACATCCAAGTGTATGTAGAGACAGACACATTTTTAACAGGCAAATCCATCTGTCCAGGTTGAAAGGGGCTATGTAGTATAATATTTAAGGACACACCTTTTAGAGCCACAATGCCAGTGTCTGAATCCTTCGTCCCATCCCCTTGCTAGTTTTATATTCTTAAGCAAGTTAGCCAATATTTCTCTGCCTCGGTTTTATCATCTGTCAAATGGGGATGTTAATGGTATCTTCTCATGCTCTTGTTATGGAATTTAAATTGATTTGGTTCACGTGAAGCACTTAGAACAGTAACTGGAATATAGTGAGCACTTAGTATTTATCCCTAAGTACTACAACGCCATCCTCAATGTGGCTGTTCAAAGAGAATAAACTTAGAAATTAATAAGGATATAAATAATTCGGTTAATCTTACCTGAGTATCACGATATCTCCGACTCTGTACTAAGCACTTTACATGGATTAGATTATCCAAGTTTAAATTATATTTCCATGACGGGGCGCCTGGGTGGCTCAGTCGGTTAAGCCGCTGCCTTCGGCTCAGGTCATGATCCTGGAATCCCAGGATCGAGTCCTGCATCGGGCTCCCTGCTCAGCGGGGAGTCTGCTTCTCCCTCTGACCCTCCTCCCTCACGTGCTCTCTGTCTCTCATTCTCTCTCACAAATAAATGAATAAAATCTTTAAAAAAAAATTATATTTCCATGACCTATTAGCTGTGCAACATTAGGGAAATTAGGCAGCTTCTATACACAATTTTCTCACCTACAGAATCGACATAAAATATCTTCTTTGAATTGCTATTACAATTTAAGTGAGATTATATAGAGTGCGAGGCAAAAGACCTCATGCACAGGGATTGTAGTGATTGTTGCTGTTGGTATTACCATCATTGTTATTATTATAAATTACAATTTATTGTTTTGAGAGTGAAAGACAATGCTAGCCCAGACCAACACAACCCCTTTGGGCTAATGATGCGTATGTGATTATTCTCCTGGCCCACAGGCGCGGAGGGCATTTGCTCCTCACCTTGGCAAGCCATCAGTCGCCTCTGGATAAAACCAGAGCAAGAGTAAGAGAACTTAGCCTTTTTTTTTTTTTTTTAAACAACGACACTATTTCAGTATGTGAGATGGTCTTAATTTTCCCAAGCCTTAGGTAGCCTCAAATTTTACGATTACATAGTTGGAGATATTAGGTTTAAATATAGTTAGTTTGCAGTGATGATAAGGAGAGAGGGAAAAAAGGGAACACAGGCAAAGAAGAACGTCCTGCAGACCTTGCTCCTCCTGATGACTTAAGGTCACTTTTCCACCGAGGCAACAGTAACACAGACCAGTGACTCCTCAGCTCACCTCTCCTCCCAGCTCCACAGACTGAGGACCATGAAAAGACTGCATTTAAAAAGTAGCCCCCGGTTCTTTTGTTGTTGGTGTTGTTATTTATTTATTTATTTCTTCGAGGAACAATATAAGGGTCTCCAATTAGTTGCAGGTGCAAATATTATGCATGCAATTAATTGTCTTCAAATGGTTAATTATGGGCAGAATTGGCTAATTCGGGGTGCAATTAACTACTTGCCACTTATTCTGAGAATGCCTGTAGACAATTGTGTCTGCAATTAATTTACAAGAGCCATTACAGTGAAAACCTTGTACTATAAATCCAAGAATAGAGTGGGAGAATTTTTTCGAAGCAGGACTTCACTCTGGGTTAATTGCATTGACTCTATCCTTTGGCTTTTCTTTGCAGGTTGACTGTCAATGGGGTTTCTACGAGTTGCTTACGTGATGTGAGCAGACCTGCTACCAATGAGGGCAGAGAAAGGGACAGAGAAGCCAGGGCATGCTCAGGGAAGCCGCAGGCCCCTCGAGTGGCCAGGTCCCAGATGTCGTTCGGGGAGCAATGTTTTACATGATTCATGTTTGTTTTGTCTATTTGTTTTTTTGCTGTACATTTCCTGGCACAGTAATTCAGGGGCATTTGCAGAAATGGAAATCCACACATTTTACTGAACAACCAATTTTTAAAGCCATCTTATTTCTAAATTCACTAATGGTGATCAACAGTTAAACAGATCCTACAAGCAATCCTAAGTCTAGATTTTAAATTTGAGTTCCTTCTCTAAGCCAATCACTGAGCAAAACAGTTTAATTAAATTATTGTATAAAACCCCTCAGAATAGTTCTATGTGTTAAGCACTCTTAACATCCCCGTTTTTGGGAACCAACTCAAAAAAAAGTTTGGTGACTTGCAGGTCAGTTGCAGAGCTGAGCCTACACCTCGTCGGTGCGTCTCAAGCCCTGGACCTTGGCCGCAGTGTGATGTTGGGGATTTCAGGCCCCGAAGGGCCCTCAGATGCCAGTCCCTCCAGCTTCTTCCCTGGACAGATGGCAAAACTGTGGCTTACGCAGCTAGCTGGAGACAGACTCGAAGCCAGACTTCCTGCTGCCTGGTCCAGTGCCGTTCGAACTACAACATGTAGCCAGAGGAAAATTACGTGGAATCCGTTCTGTCCGTTCTCTGTCCATTCTCAAGAAAGGATGGTTTCCCTGTGGCATCTGAAATGTGTGCATGTCTGCCTGTAGGCCATTGATTGGAAATGACATTCCATTGAAAATGCGTCTGAGGACCAGACATGGATCTCCAGCAGGGAAGGGTTAAAGTTGCAGTGATTTTGCAGGCTGGATCAAATGTTCTTGAGAGGCCATTCTTCACATCTTGTTTCTTTAGCGCCGGGATAGGGCGAGTAATCAAAGGTGACAAGCCTTCTCTGCTCGTCGGGTCCCATTCCCGGTGCAGGGAGGCCCACAGGCTCATTGATCTGCAGGGGTAGCTGCTGCTGGTCTCTGACGCAGAGATCCCAGGCCCCACGGGGCCCCACCGTGGTACTGGAAAGAAGGAAGGCAGTCAGGCATGGACCACAATCAGAGAAGTAAGATAAGACGTTTTCTCGGCAAACACGAGATTCGGTCCCACCTTGAGTTCATGGGCAGCTGTGATTTAGCTGTGATTTAGGTGCTGTCTCCGTTCAGGACTGAGAGATGGCAAAGCAAGTGCCCTGGATGGTTGCTGGCCTGCTTGGCCGTGTTGGCTTGCTGCGGGCTGCAGAGGCGTTCAAGCGGGAGCCTGCTGCTGAGTTCCGTAGCTCTCTGCCTGGAGGAACAGGAGGCCACCGCAGGGTAACAAATGCCCTTCTGTCCCATTTTTGCCTGGGTTCTGAGCTACCTTTTGGAATAGAAGTTGACAATGGGAAAGAGGGAGAAAAATAAATCCATCAAAAATGTATAAATCTGCTGCCCGCGAGGCCCTTTATGCACATTATTATCCTTAAATACTTTCCAGCCGCCTTGCATGAGAGAAGATGTTTATCACCATTTAAACAAGGTGTAAATGGATCTGGGAGATTGAGCCAACTTGCCAAAATCATACATCATATCTACAAAAAAAGCTGGAAAGAAGGCGCCTTGAGTTTGAGGGTGATGGCAGTCAAGGCCATGTGTTTCCTTGTGGGATATGTCATATTCCCTGAGACTTCCTGCAAGATGGCCTTGAGTAAGGCTGGGTTCTCACAATTTTGAATATGGTTTCTTTTCTTTTTTTTTTTTTAAGATTTTTTTAATTTATTTAACAGAGAGAGAGAGAGACAGCTAGAGAGAGCACAAGCAGGGGGAACAGCAGAAGGAGAGGGAGAAGCAGGCTTCTCGCTGAGCAGGGAGCCTGATGTGGGGCTCGATCCCAGGACCCTGGGATCATGACCTGAGCTGAAGGCAGACACTTAACACCTAAGCCACCCAGGTGCCCCTTGAGTATGATTTCTAAATCTAAGCCTTTTTTCTCCCATAAAGTGTGATTTTGCTCTACTACAAAACAGATGTGACATGGGGAGACATCTTACATTTATATCAGGTATTACACAATCATGGGATGGACCTTCAGGGGTTATGTGTTCTGTAGATAGAGTCAGCCTAATCTGGCTAGCCCGGCCAAGACTGACCTGCTCGGTGAGCCTTGGGTGGTAAAATGTATGGAACCCTTGTGTCTGATCTCCTATTCTTCATTTTGATATCTGGTTTCTTCTTTCTATCTTAGGTCTTGGCCAACACTCTTGAATTACTGATTTCTGACTCACAATTCGAATAGCAGTTGGGGTGTTCAGAATTATGTCTGTCACTCTCTTCAAAATCTCAGTCCTGGTGTAAGAGCTCACAATAACCTCTTATTCTGAACCAAACACCCTACCCCTATGAACTCCTTCTCTACAAAGTCTTGCCACCAACCCCCTGGTGTGACAAATACCGTGTCTGTCTTGATCAAAGTGTGAATTCCATAGTATGCATCCATAGTATAATTAACATCGGTCATTCCTTGTTGTAGAAGGTATAAAAGGTGCCAGAAGGAAATTGGTTTTAAAGAGAAACAAGAAAAAAAAATTGATTCCTGGAAGAAAAGACTTGTCAAGGCAATTTCTTGCAAGAGCAAACCCTTCATTAGAAATCAAGTTAGATCTAATTTTGAAGGAGTGGATAGATGTCTCCTGGTATCTCCTATTGTCATATCATATATGACACATATAGATGAGAGTGATTGTTTTCAATCCCATCTATATTAAAAGAGAGCTAACCAAATGAGTAAAATCAAATGTAATTAGTTTTACCTAAATTGTAGGTTTTCAGAGCAATTAATAAAACTGAAAGTTGAAAGCTGCTTGTTAAGCAAATCAAAGATCAAGGAATGTATTTCTTTTATTGAATGTCACCCCTATGTAAACCAACCTACACAAATCGTTTTCGTGTTTGAAATATAGCAAGTGTGGCGGTGCCTGGGTGGCTCAGTCGTTAAGCGTCTGCCTTCGGCTCAGGTCATGATCTCAGGGTCCTGGGGTCGAGCCCCGTGTCGGGCTCCCTGCTCCTCGGGGAGGCTGCTTCTCCCTCTCCTTCTCCTGCTCACCCTGCTTGTGCTCGCTCCCTCTGTCAAATAAATAAATAAAATCTTTAAAAAAAAAAAAAGAAATACAGCAAGTGTGTGATTGGGATCCTCAGCCGCAGCCGTAACTTAGGCAATCTGTGCACTGCCTGGATTCCTGAGGACAACGGCTGCCGCGTGCAAGGACTTGGAATGAAGATGTACCCAGATATGAGTCTGAGCTCAGCTCTTCACTGGCTCTGGGAGCATGAACGCTTCCTTCACCACTGAAGCCTCACTTCCCCTGGCATATCTCTCCCTTTAAAAATTCAAACTGTTTAGGGGGTGCCTGGGTGGTGCAGTTGGTTAAGCATCTGACTGTTGGTTCCCGCTCAGGTCGTGATCTCAAGGTCGTGAGATTGAGCCCTGCCTTGGCTCTGCGCCGAGTGCAGAGTCTGCTTGAGTTTCTCTCTCCCTCTCCCTCTGCTCCTTTACCTCACACTTGCTCTCTCTCTCAAAATAAATAAATAAATCTTTAAAAAACATTCCAACCGTTTAGACTCCCGGGATGACTTTCCAGGAAGGCTTGTCTATAGAAGCACAAGGCGAGGGGATGGTAAGAATCCTGAGGCAGCCATTCACATGTGCATTATGCTCTTAGTCACCGAGGCATACAAGCTCCTCACCCTTTCCCCGTACTCTGCCCTAAGCATCTCATCCATCCGCTTGTTCCTAGGTTATCTCTTTCTTAAAATAAACTAGTGATCTAGCAAGTAAAATCTTTCTCTGAATACTGTGAGCTGCTTAGCAAATTAGTGGATCCTAAGGAGGGGCTTGTTGGAACCTCCAATCTGTAGTTGGTAGGTCAGAAGCATAGGGGACAAGCTGGACTTACAACTGGCATCTAGGGTGGTCAGGGAGGGGGCAGTGTTCTAGGACTGAGTCCCTAACCCATAGGTTCTAAGGCAATCTCCGGGTAAACAGTGTCAGAATTGGTTGAATTATAGGACACTTGATGTCCTGCTCATGTCCAAGAACTGATTGGCAGTATGGACCCCCCACCACATCCACACACACATTGGAACCGGTGACCAGAAGCATTAACACCTATCATCAGGCCCATTTAGCAGATCATTTTAGTGGGACACGGAGACACAGAGCCTGCCAAGTCCTGAGCATGGGGTAAAGTGCAAACTGTGCCCGCTCATTATTTCTGTAGCAATGACTGTAGTGACCACTTACTTTAACATCTCTTTAAGAGCACCCATGGTTTCAATGTAGTTGTATTTTTAACAGATAGTAAAATTTACAGCAAAGATAGGGATCTAATTTGTATGTCTGGTTTCCTGCTGTCCCATGGGGTCTCCAGGATTCCAGTGATCCATTGATCCAGGCATCAAATGATGAGTGATTGAGAAACTGAGGGTCTCCAGCAACAAAGAATGGAGATATTGGAGATGACTTTCCAAAGAGGGTATCAAAATATATAACTCTCCAGAGAGGAACAAAGATCATTCCATGAGATCTTCCCAAAGGGAGAATGTGGTACATTTTATTTGGATTATGAATAAACATACATTCATATAATGCTTGCCTTGCACCCAAATTAGATATGGTACCAGGCAGTGGAATATAACAGGAAGAGTGTGGGCTTTGGGAAGCAGAGTGCTCTGAATCATGAGACTTCATGTGAAGAATCTTACCTCTCAGGTATGCTCTTTTTTCTGTGGGTCCACTTGCAAAATGGGAGTGCTTCTTCTTTACAGGGCCTGTGGGAGGAGTAAATGAGATACAGTACATCAACCACCCCATTCCTGTCTTAGCATCATGAGTCCACCATAAATGTCATCTGTACTTAGGGTGTGGAGGAAGAGATGTTCAAATCCATTAATATATAACTATTTTCTGTAATGCCTAAGTAAGCCTTTTTTTTTTTTTGATGGAAACAAACAAAAAAACAAGCATACAAACCTTAATATGAACCTAAAGAAAAATCTCGAATAACAAACAGAACAACATATAGATGAATTAAGAGACCAGAAATGAGGACCATATGGATGAGAATTTGCTTAAAATACACATGGGCTTAGGAAAAAATGAGAAAAAATTGCTGGCAAAAAAAAAAAAAAGTGCTTTGGAATTGTGCCAAATTTAAAAACATTTGAATAAATAATTTAAGCTTAGAAGAAGTATAGAAAGATTTCTCTCCTTCTCCTGGAAAAATGAGAGAAGAGAAATGTAGCATGTGGATCAGTAATGCGAGCAGCGAACATGGAGACATTTTGGCAAGACCCAATCAAAAGATACTTCCATGAGCAGTTGGCTGGCTTATCTTTTAAGTCAGACCCTCGCCGACACCACTGTTGTCTAGAACACACAATTCCTGCCTGCTAGCGCCTAGGATGCATCCTTGGCTTTACTTTCAGCTTGAATGTCACCAGTGGTCAAGCAAGGAGGAGTGAACATAGAACACAGAACATGCTGTCCCAGTGTGAAAGAAGCCTGCATTGTTCTCTTCTCCAAGAAGGCTGCGGAGATGCTCCTAGGCTGAGGGATCAGGGTCCCACCCGTTCCTGCAGTTCACCATGCGGGGTTTTATTTTCACCTTCTTTGCTGTTGTGCCTGAACATGGGAACACACATTCCTTTCACTTGTTTCAACCAGAACAATGACACTGTGCCAATAAATATAATTCTCCAAAATACTTTGGTCTTGGGCTCAAGGACCTATTTCAAATAAATCATGAATATATATAGATATATATACTTTTAATGTTAAATAGGAACAGACACCCAGATGAGAGCCGATTTTAAACCATTCTTTGGCAGTCTTGTCCATGATAAACAAGATTTGGGGTTTAAAAGAAGTGAACTATATTCTCACCCTCCAGGGAGTGCTGATCCTACATTTCTTCACCTCTGCCCTTTTTCCTTAGAGCACTGACCTGAGATCTCCAATGAGAACACACATTTCTGAAACCAGAGGAAATGTGTCCCTGTGGCTTAGCACTCGGCTCCTGCTCCGATTCCCTGAAAAACCTTGATGAACAGATCTGTAGTGAGTACCTACTGTAGAACATGGTCTGGAGTTCACAGAGCAGAGTCATGGCTTCTGCTTCGAGAAGCGCCCACTGCCCCCTGAAGACGCACCTTACATTCTCATGGGGCTTTCAGAGAATCACCAACACTGCAGAGGTAAAAGACACCCGGGATATGACTCGGTTCAGTACAGAGCCCAAGGCATCTCATTCGACATCCAATCAAACCAAAAGCACAACAAAAGTAATGACAAAAGAAGCAATATTTGGCACTCCCTCCCATCTCTGCTTTTCTCAGGCGCAAATCTGTAAGTCACAAGGCCTGTCTCCTTGAAAAGGGCAAATTTTTGTTAAAGGTGCCCATTCTAACGTACTCCTTCCAGGTAGCTGTATGTCCGAACGATTCTTTTTTTTTTTTTTTTAACATTTTATTTATTTATTTGAGAGAGAGAGAGAATGAGAGACAGAGAGCATGAGAGGGAGGAGGGTCAGAGGGAGAAGCAGACTCCCTGCCAAGCAGGGAGCCCGATGCGGGACTCGATCCCAGGACTCCGGGTTCATGACCTGAGCCGAAGGCAGTCGCTTAACCAACTGAGCCACCCAGGCGCCCTGTCCGAACGATTCTAATGACTCACCAGCATTTGAAGAATAAACTCTATGCCCTGGTAGTTGGGTCCTTCACAATCTATGGCTTTTTATGATTCAAAGTTTTATGAATCCAGGGGCACCTAGGCGGCTCTGTCAGTTAAGTATCTGACTCTTGATTTCGGCTCAGGTCATGATCTCAGGGTGCTGAGATTGAGCCCCACCTCAGGCTCCACACTGAGCTCTGAGTCTGCTTGGGATTATCCCTTTTTCTCTGCCCCTTCCCCCGCTGCTGGCTCTCTTGCTCTCTCTCTCTCTCTCTCTCTAAAAAATAAAATAAAATTAAATTAAATTAAAATAAAATAAAATAAATTATGATTCCAAATTGATTTAGTCAATACCCTCCACATACTCTGGGCTTTTTCCATCCTCAGTCTTTGTTCACTCATTTTCTTCTCACACAGAATGTTCCGTTTCCTCCTCTTTATCGACCTGGGCCAAGCAACTCTTGAGCAGCTGAACAGTCAAATCGGGAAAACCTCTTTTCTCTATCTGTATACCTGAAGCCTGGAACAAACATGGAATGGAACCCTGAAGTAGGGAGGTTGTGGGTTTGAATTCTGCCTCCTCCAGTTTCATCGATGACTTTGGGTAAGTTACTTCATTTTGCGGACCCTCAACTTTCTTCTCCTGTAGAGTGGAAAAAGGCACACTTCCTTCTGAGAGTCTGTACGTGAAGTTAAATAAGACACCGGTAAAGAGCCTACCACACACTCGTTGCCTAGCTCTTTCCCTCCCCAGCTATCCTTAGTTATATTTATTTGTTCAACTCATGTCAAAGGGCAGCTCCTTGAGATCCAAGACCCCACCCTTCTTTCGTACCACCGTGATCCTAAATGATGCCGTAAAAACAATGGAAACATAGTACATATGCCACAGATATTTATTGTTAGTATTGTTTTTAAGTGGCTTTGGGGCATTTGAAATAATTTTTCCTATGAGAAGAATCCTATTAAACCTTAATTACTTTCTTAGAGCCCTCATCTCCAAATCCAGGCACACTGGAGCTTTGAACTTCAACTCCCAGTTGGGGCATGGGCAGGGGCATTCAGTTGGTAACAAATGGTGATGATCAGCATCTGCAAACGGACTCACACGCTTTCAATTTGAGTGAGGGTCCCAGCAACCCTTTCTCTACATCTGGGGTTGAAGGACAAAAGGAATATCCACAGGATTTTAATCTTCAATCATCATTCCTTCCAAGCCTCTATGTTTGTGTTTGTTTGCTAAGGTAAGACCCACACTGTGGTTTTCACCAGCGGCATCTATAATGCTTGAGGCAAAGATCTCTCCAAAGCTAAGGAGGAGATTAAAATATCTCGGACACCAGTGTGTTGAGCCGAGGCTGCCTATGTGCCCCAGTCAGCAGAATAAGCATGGGTTTGTGACTTACTCATTTTTAATGTTAAACCATGAACTCATAGGCCCTGAAAATAGATAAATTTATAAGCAATTGAAAAGAGTTGATTCGTGACAAAACAGTGCACATTTTTGTGCCAAAGCCATATATTCATTTTACCTCTCTATCCATGTCTCTTTATATCTATACCTAAACATACATCCATGCACACACACACACATACACACACACACATCTGCAGTGGGTGTGGGAATATGCACGCAGTCTTTGTATTTGATACACATATAACATACACACACACACCATCCAAACCAGCTGTTGGGATTCAACTCCAGGACTAGAATGTGAGACCGTCCAGAAATGTGAAGGTAGATGTAGAGCAGAAATTCTACAAGCACTCCCTGTAATAACACCCCCACTCTGCAGACTTGCTTTCCACACCAACCCCCCTACCCTACCCCTGGCCCCACTGTGTATAATCCTTTATCTCTAATATTTTTACATATTTTACACTAGTGGATCTTGATGAATTTAAGCTTGGGCATGGTACAGATTCCAGATTTCAAATGAATAACTCTTTCATTTAGGTAATAGCTGCAGCAGAGCCATAAAACTGTAATAGTTTATGACTTTCAGGATATAACCTGCAACGACAGCCAATATAAATTATATCACATTGCACTTCACAGCCGTTGGAAGCACAAGCGGGATCTCACCGCTGGGGAGTGAAGTCTGGGGAGTGGGGCTGGGGCATAATGAACTGTTTGTTTGTTTGTTTGTTTGTTTTTATGTGTTGGCTAAAAAAACGCCTTCATTCTTCATCCTATGACCGGGCAAGCCATAATTCTGCTCGGTAGCATCCATGCCACGTCACAATTGAACTGAATGCAGTCGTGACCACAGAAGAAAGCTATTCACGAAGAATGGAGGTGAACATCCTCATTTCATCCTTACCCGACGTGGTTGCTGCCAGCGCAAATGGAAGAGCAAACGCCGTGTCTGCTATAGGCCTCGGTAATTATTTCCAAGGAGACACATGTCGTTGGAAATGTGAGGTGGGAGACAGCGTGCAGAATGGCGCTGTGGCCAGACTGGCCAGTGTTTTTGTTTTGTTCTACCGTCTATTAAGAAGAGTCCGGATGATGTTATCCTCCCTCAATTGCTCGTGTGGCTTCTAAATCCGGCCTCATGTCTAGGCTTAAGGTTAGGCCTCCGAACCAAGAGCAGAGGATGAACCCTGATTCTGTAAATGGACCGTCTAAATAAAAAATGAAGATAATAGAGCTTCAGAAATTGTTAAGGGCCAGAGGGAGAGAGGAAGGCAGCCCAGCTTTTGAAATGACTACAGGCCACTCACTTCTTCGCTGCACCTGCTGCCTGGGGAGTGCTGGGTTATTGAAGAGGCCTGTGGTCCGATCTGCATATCAAATAGCTGATTTGTAGATGAGGTCATTCATTTTGTGGTCTGTCTGTTGGAGGGCGCTGGGGATGGGCTGTTGCCTAGCAGTGGGCCACGGGGTCTTGCAGGCTCCTCGAGTCAGTCAGCAGCCCCCTCACCCATTCTGAGTCCAAATCCAGGATTGCTTTCATGAATAAATCTCTGAAATAGCTAATGCACTGGTAAGTTCAAAGCATGGGTGATATATGACCAGCAAGGCTTTTCTTTAATGGCTTGGGTTCATCAGCTTAGGTATTGTATAAGTAAAAGAGCCATCTAGTTGCATTTCTGGGTCCTCACTATCACACGACGGGCATGGGCGATGCCTTAGCGCATAAATATGGTGCCTGCTTCGCTCCTGCCTAGGAAGAGCTGCTTCTTTGATCACACGGTGAAAAGGATAAATTAAAACACGTGGTGCTGCATGGAATATGTAAATATGGCAAAATCAGGTTTGGATAGCTGGTTCTAACTTTCAAGAAAGCTTTGTTAGTCTAGAATTCTATTAATCTGCAGGCTCTTGTAATGTGTATGTGTGTACATGTGCTTGTGTGCATATTTATGTACACACACATATTTCAACCACAGGCTTTTTCCAATAGAAACCTGTAAAAGACCAGAACAGTGAATAAACGTCAGCCAAGGCCTTTATAATTGGGTCTTTGTAAGTTTCTCAATAGAGAACAGTCGTTTCACCTGGCTTCATTCTTTAAACTGTATTTTTCCATGGCTGCATGGCTTTGACCAGTAGAAACATATCTGGAGCATAATTCTCTCTTGAAAATTAGGAATAGAAACTGAGAACAAGATATAGCTCAAATGTATTTAAGATGAAGCCCATAGGTAAGAGGTGTGCGTCTTGTCATAGATGCTTTCTTGGGATAAACATCTTCCTTTGTTACATCTTCCTGATTCATCCTAGCCTTTGAATTTCCAGCTGCTGATTCTGGCTGTAGCAATAGCTTTTCAGATTGGGAACATCCTATCATGTTAAGGAAAATTTGTCAACATAACCATGAATAACTATAACAAGGCAAGGATGATGGCAAGAGGGAGAAAGGCTAATGTTCATGATTTAGCAGGTAAAATATAAAAATGTATGGTCTGATGTAAGGTATCACTTCATGAATTACCTTAGCTACCTCCCTTGGACGAGGAAAATCAAGCGACCTACAAGACACTAACATCTGTACTTTTAGAAATTTTTTTTCAATTAAGTGTGGCCATTAAGGGATGCTTCTCGGGTTTCGAGAGGGCAATATAGGGGATAGCAGGAACCTGTAAATACTGCTTTTTGTGCTCTTTAAGGCGAGCAATTCTGTTGAGTGATATTGAGATATATTTTTTAATGTCCTGCAAAACTGACATTAAAGTATAGAAATAATGACCTGTATTTTCATAAGAGTCTAAATCACATTATTCCTTTCAAATACTTCACTTCAATTGAAACTCCCTTTCTTCATATGCAGAAATGGAGGCTCTAGAAACTGTGACTTATTCAAGGTCATTTAGCAAACGTGGAGTCAAGAAAGAATTTGATCTTCTTGTCCGTGGGTGGGTGCTCTTCTGTGCCATTACTTCTCCCCAGCAGCTAACTCTAGATGGACATCTACTGAGAACTGTTGGCTGAGCATATAAAGAAATATTTTAAAATAATGACATATATATTTATGTCATATATATCAAAGATAGTATGTATAATGAATTAGAAAGTAATTCACATTTTTCAAAGAGGCATTTTTTTTTTAAATAAAATATACACATAAATGAAATACTGTAGTCCTTAAACCTAGTTCTGGAAATGCAGTCTGGTCTTGTATGTCGTGGAAGCCAGAAGACATCAGTTTCTCCAATAAGTCTGTGTACTCAAGAACTATGGAATCCTGATCGTCTTTAATTAGCAGCAATGCATTCTTGTTTCTGCAACATCAAATAATAAAAACTTAGGAAGGAAAGGTACCCCCAAACCCCAGGAGGAGTCAAATTTGCATCTAGATATAGTCTGATCTTTGACCCTTTTTACAGACCAAAAGCTCTTTGATATTGAGGCTCTTGGCCACAGATTAATGAGCTGTAGGCGGGCCTGAGGGCCTCATGATGATGCTCAGAGAATTTATTCAACTCATACAGCAGTGATGACGTTAACTCCAGCCATCTCCTAGGGAACTGGCAGTGACAGTTCACCACATAGTCTTGGGGAGATTATACCGGTCTGCTGTTTTATAAAGTAAATTTTGATTGTTGCTGATGGATTTTGTTTTTGTTCTGAGTCGTTTTTTTGTTTTTTTTTTTTTTTTTACTGTATTCAATTAGGTGCCAACTAGCATGTTACAAATGCAGGGATATTCTCCATGCTACATAAAATTTGAGATTTTAAAACATCAACAACAGCAGTACTTGTGAAAATGCTCTAACAGTGCGTATATTTACAGTGGCTTAGATTTAAATATCTTTGACATGGAATTACCACAAGGAAAATAATCTAAGGTATGTTCGCCTTGAAAACCATTTATAAAACTGCATCCACCTTCTTCACTAATGAAAAAGGGTTCATTTCTGCAAGTCACACATAACTTGATTTTAAGGTATTGGGTCTTCTGTGATCTATTTGCTAGATTTCTTTTTTAAGCTGGAATCTTAATTTTTAAAATAAACCGAAGCAGACTTGTATATGCGTCCCATCCACAGATATACACACACACACACACACACACAAAGATTCAGAGTTCCCCAAGCCTCTCCCCTCGTTCTAGAAAGCTTTCCTGTGTCAACAAGCAGCAACACGAAAGCAAGTGCATCTCAGCAATTCATCTGCACTCTGGGAGGGTCAAGATAAATCCACCGCAAAGCAGTTCAGGTTGGAGGGGGAGCATTCTTATTTATCGTGCTGCATAATAAAGGACCAATCTCCCTGTCCATAAACTCACAGCAGCCAAAGGGACAGCTATTTGCACCCTCGTGCTCTAAGACCCACTTTCTCAGAATGCATTTTGTTTTCCCACCCAAGACTCATCAGTCAGCCAGCTTGCCATGGATTTTGTTTGTCTCTCGGCTATCCGATCAATCCCTGTTCCCCAAATACCTGAGAATGATTGAAATACAAAAAAGAAAAGCTAAAGATCATTACTGCAATGATAAATTGCAGGGCACATGTGGGTGTGGATAAGGAATTTCGGTGAGGATGGCATCATAAGTGATACCCTTGTCCCACCAGCAGAAGCAGTGCTGACCCCCCAGAAGTGATGGCGAGGTGAGTCCTGAGGAGCTTTCTGAGCACACGGCCAGTGCCCGGCGTCTGCACTCCTAGCCCAGGAGGCTGTTCCCCTACAAAAGAGCTTTGTTAAGCCAAATCTTTAATTCCAAGAGCAATGCCTAATTTATACCCCGCAGCAGGCTGGGGATTTTGCCTGTGCTATTTTTACAACATTTCTGAGGTATCCCTTTGTTATTGTGGATACCAATAGAGAATCAAAGGCTGACGTTTCCCCACCCCCTGGTCATCACCCAGTATTTTGTCATCCTCACTCTGCTTGAGATTGGGAAAATCGACAACACGATTCCCAAATCTAATGAATAGACGGCTCTAAGGAATGTATGTGACTTTTTTTTTTTTTTTTTGCCCCAAGTATATATTCTAGTAGTAAATTCCGTGATGTTCCCTACATCAATGGTGCATAACCATGTGCTTTTCTTAATAGGATTTATGCTTGTCGGCTTTCTATATGCCCTGCCATGCTAGATAAAGGGAAGGCAGAGTTCCCCATGGTAACCATAGCCACTCCACTCCCAACTGTTGGCAAATTCCTCCTAAGCATAAAACAGGCAATGCGAGGGAAGAATATGTCCGCTTATACATAAACATGACAGACTCCTATCTGGAAGCCAAGGGTAGCTAGCCTCCAGATTGAATTTAGATTTTCTGACCGTGGGGCCAGATCCTTCTATTAATCTTCCCTTCAAAACCATCTGCAACTGGAAAACAAGAAAATCTTAATTCCTTCCAGATTCAAACCCATTTCCAGTCAAATGTCACCCAGGCTCCATGGAGGACGGAGGAAGGAGAATTCTTTATGCATCTGCTCCAATTGAAAAGGTTATTTCCCTGTCTTCAAGATGACTCTTGAGCAGCCCGCAGCTCCGAGGACAGCACCCTGAATGCAGGGGTTGCTAGGAGATAAGTCTAGCTTTCAGACGGCGTCGCTTGGAGTTCTCTCTAATTGACAGCTCCTTACCCTAAGGGTCTAATTCTAACCTTGAGACCAAGACTATAATGAGAGGGCAGCTTGCCATCACCCCTGTTTCTGGCGAAGGCAAGGAGATTACGGGCGGCCTGTTCTGCTGGGGTTTTGTTATGCTTCTTTAGGACCGAGGCACTGGGAGAGACACAGGGCGGCAACCTGCTGCTCGGCTCAGCATCACTGGGGGCTTGTCTGATCCGGGGCACCCGAATCAGCTTTCTCTCCCAGTTAAGATGGCCTCTCTTTGAAAGAAGAAGGGCACGCGGGGAGAAGTCCTTACTGAACTTTGGAATGATTTGCAATCTGAGCAGGGAAGGTGGGTTTCTTTAAAAAGGCGGGGAGGAGGAGGAGAGATGGGAAAGCAAAGGCCAGAAAACAGCAGATCTCCATGTTTCCACGCTGACTCCCCCCCACACGGTCATGAACAGCTCCCCCGGCCGCCCCTGCTGCTTCTGAGATATTATTTAGGACCTGAGGGCCAACAATAAAGCAAGAAGCAACAAAAGGAAGAGATTAGCAGGCCCGGAGAAGGAGGGATTTCCATGCGGCCCATCCTTCAAGTGCGTTGACTTGTTTCTGCGAACCAAAGAGCGCACATCAGCGCAATTTATGTCCAGCCTGAAGCTAACACTCCCCACGGGCTGATGGATCCCCCGCCTTTGTGGGGCATCTATTCAGCGACACAGTGGGAGGGGAGAGCAGATTCCCGGAGCAGGCTGGCTGCTCAGCAAGGAGAGCCCGTCTGATTCCCGCAGAAACCGTGCCAATCGGTTCGGTTGGAGGTTTCAGCTGTTCCCCCCACAGGACCTCACCCGCCCCTGCTCAGCCAGGCCAGTGGAAACACTGGGGCCGGTCCTGCAGTTTGCAGCTGAATGTTGCAGTTTCATGGAGACCCCCCCCCGCCCCCCATCGCAGCCCCGATCGCAGCGGTTCCGGCAAGCTGAGGGTGGGGGCTTCATGAACATATTTCAAACGGGGAACGCGCAATTTTATTAGAGGTTGTAATCATTGGAACAAGATAATATTCCCTTTTCACAAGGGGGTTGCTGGAAGTTCATTTATTGTGAGTAGGTCCCTGGAATATTTAAAATAGAGAAATAACCTGCTGCGGTCAAGACACAAGAGACTAGAGACCCTGCTTGTCCTTTGTGATTCTGAATCACCCAGACACCAAAGTCAGGAGCTTTCAACCCAACAGAGGGAGAGTGGGGTGGATGCCAAAGACCAACACCAAAGAATATTCTTGAGCAAAGTATTATGCTATTTTCCCTCGATTTTCTAAATATTTTTATTGAAATTCCTGCAAAGCAGGGCTGTTTCCAAAGGGGATATTATTTTTAAATGCAACCTTTGAGGGAGAAAAATAAAAAAATAATAAAAAGCACCATCTTTACAGAGTTTTAGTAGCATTTTTACTCAATTTATAAATACATTTTTTTTAAAAAGCTCATATCCAGGAAAACAATGAAAAATGTTGATCAACATAGTCAATAAACAATGACGTTCTTCTTGAATATATTTTTTGTAAATTGTGGATTTTATTTAAATATAATTACAATGTACAGAAGAGTTGCAAAAATAGTACAAAAATCTCATACCTTTTCCTCAGGTCCACCATTTGCTTACATTTTGTCCACTGCACCCTTAACTTTTTTTCTGTGTGTGTCTTTATAGTTTTTTTAAATTATTATTATGTATTCTTCCTGAAACATTTGGTAACAAGTTGAAGGCAACATGTCTCTTTACCTCTAAATATTTCATTGTGTTTTTCCTAAGAACAAGAATGTCCTCTTACATAATCACTGTATAATTATCCAAATCAGGATATTTAACAATAATGTAAAACTACCCTCTAATTCCAAATCCATGTTCAAAGTTAATCAGTTGTCTCAATAATGTCCTTTATCACCACGTCTCCCCAGTCCCAGATCAATTCCAAATCTCACATTACATTTAGTTGTCCACAGGAGAGTTGTAATCATTTTGCCAAGAAAGGCCTAGAAAGCACCATATTGCAGAACATTTTCAATCTTCAGTTGTTTCTCATATCAAGATAAATCAGGGCACTGGTTCTGGGGTGCTTCCTTATGCATGAGATAAATCCTGATTTCTCTAAAGGGAAACGGAGACCCTATTTTCACATAACACCTAAAGCAAAAACCAATAATGCAAATTTAAAAATAAATGTCTTGTCAACAAATCTTGACCTTATACAAAATCAGAAGTGCCATTCATTATATAAGAGCTGTAGAAATCATGCATATTTCTGAAAGATCCTTACGCAAGGGCTTTTATTAGTGTAGAGACTCTTCTGTCCCTGGTTGAGAAAGTGAGAATGAGGTAAGAAGAGAGATAGTGGGTGAGAACGACAGGGAGGAAATTATAAGCGGAATAAATAATTAGCTCAGAATGCAAAGAAATAAAACAATGTATAGAGAAGCAAGGGATCATTTAATTTTAAAAATGAAGTTTTGCATCATCTTATCATCATGAATGCTATCTATAAAAAAGACTCCTCTTGCCATTGTAAATATTGTCTTGTTACTCTGGTCATGTGGACCTGTTTGGGGTCCAGGAAAACTCTGCCCCTCTTGTGCCCCCATCACCCAGAGAGAGAGGATGATCTCCCTTCTCCATGAGGTACTGGCTTTGTTACCAAACCAATGTGAGTTCTCTCCATGGTGAGTCACAGATAGAAACCACACCAGGTAGGGATGCCTGGGTGGCTCAGTCTGTTAAGCGTCTGCCTTTGGCTCAGGTCATGATCCCAAGGTCCTGGGATCAAGCCCCGCATCGGGCTCCTCGCTCAGAGGGGAGCCTGCTTCTCCCTCTCCCTCTGCCTCTCCTCCTGCTTGTGCTCTCTCTCTCTTTCTGACAAATAAATAAATAAAATCTTAAAAAAAAATTAAAAAAAGAAACCACACCAGGTGAATTGTGCACAAAGGAAATTTTATTTGCAGCAAATAAGGAAATCCCAGGGAATAACTTCCGTGACTCCCCAAGCAAGGGTGAATGGGTTCCTTTTATTTAGGGTTAGGATAAATATTTAGATAGGGAAACCTTGGGCACCTGGGTGGCTCCGTTGGTTAAGCGACTGCCTTTGGCTCAGGTCGTGATCCTGGAGTCCCGGGATGGAGTCCCACATCGGGCTCCCTGCTCAGCAGGGAGTCTGCTTCTCCCTCTGACCCTCCTCCCTCTCATGCTCTCTGTCACTCATTCTCTCTCTCGCAAATAAATAAAATCTTTAGATAGGGAAACCTTGTCATCATATGTAGAGGTGGGCATAACGTCCTGCATGTGTCTTAAGGAAACATGCCTGTACATACATTGTATGCTATGTAAATGAGGCTTATGGTCCTCCTTGGGTAGAGATTGTAGTCTTACAAGGAGGTAAAGATAATTGCAGGTCACCCACTCCAAGGTCCATCTGCACAGGCACAAGTTGAGGGTTTACCTCAAATTGGTCTGGGTGGTCTTCCTCTGAGCAGCTATTATTGCCTGAGGGGTGGTTTCAGCTTTCCATCACGGGATGGAAACTTTGCCTGAGTTAAGAGAGAAGCTAGAAAGAAGAGCTTAAGGAAAAATGTGGGACAAAGGCCAGTGGGTACAGGCAGGTGACCAGTGAAGGTCAGGTGTTGGGGCCCAGCTGGTGACAGCTTTCGTGCACACACTGTGTTGACGTGATGTCTGAGCACCAAGGGTGTACACTAGTCCCATATAGCCGTGCACGTGGACCTGACTTAGTTTCTGTCTTCTTCCTAATTCTATAAGAATAAGTTCAACTTAAAGGGTCATCACAGATGGGTATAAAATTCCTGGAATAAATCTCTCCTGTGTTTCTCACTGACCTTGATGGGAACATTCAGTATTTCTTTTTTTTTTTTTTAAAGATTTTATTTATTTATTTGAGACAGAGAGAATGAGAGACAGAGAGCATGAGAGGGAGGAGGGTCAGAGGGAGAAGCAGACTCCCTGCCGAACAGGGAGCCCGATGCGGGACTCGATCCCGGGGCTCCAGGATCATGACCTGAGCCGAAGGCAGTCGCTTAACCAACTGAGCCACCCAGGCACCCCAGTATTTCTTGACATTGCGGAGCTTGATGTGTATGCGCACATACCTACTCCCTCAGCATAGCTATAAAACCAGCTCTTCTGTAGCTGCCAACTGACAGTACCTTTTACGCCCTGTATATATTTGCCAGCTCACACAATTTTCTTTGCAATTAAAAATGACACCCATTATTTTTTCACAGGCAATGGTTCTTTTGTAAGCCAGTTTTAATTCTTTTTTAACTCTGTATTTCTGTTTCAAAGTAAGCACCTGACTCTAGGTCTTGGCCTATTAGATGAGGTGGTGGATGTATACAGTGGGTGTCAATTCAGAAGGTGGACTCTTCTGGAAAGAAGTTCTGCAGAATGAGGGGTGGGGTAGATCCAGAATTGTCTGCAGGCAGCTGTGTAGTAAGTAAGGGTTTGAAGTGACATACAATCCTATTGGTTTCAGGCATCCGTCATAGTGATTTGATATTTGTATACATCACGAAATGATCCTCAGGATAAGCCTAGTTACCATCTGTCATCTTAAAAAGTTATTACAATATTACTGACTATATTTCCCCTGTTGTCTATTACATCTCCACGTCTTCTTATTTTATTACTGTAAGTTTGTGACCTCTTAATCCCCTTCACTTATTTTGCAGGGAAAGGAGACTCATAAAATTGGACTCATGATCAGGCATGGGAAGGAAATATGTTTCAAGTGCACATCTACATGGGAGGAGCTCCTAAACAAAGAGCATGTTACGGAAAAGGCCCACAGAACAAATCTATGTTGTTGGATAGGCTAGTTGCTTTAAGTTAATAGCACATCTGGAGGTTTTCTGCACACACTGGAGTCAATCATATCTTATCTCTAAATGTAGTCATTCAACAAGCACACTATCTTCTCAGTCATGCCTATGACTCCTGCCACGGTCCATGTGGTGGTGCCTATAGACCAGGATTTATGAACACCACCCAAGCCACCAGTATGAATGGAGTTTACCCTAGAACTACCTCTTCATCATTGACAAAGAGGATTTCAGGACAGCATGCAAAGGAACAAAAGTGCTCAATAAATACATATCATTGCTTGTAATCTACTCTGTATCCTCTCTGGTTTCTTTTCACTGTGTTTTTATCCTTGGAAGCGTGAGGTGACCTACCAGGAGCATAGGTATATTCCTGAGTTTGTCCAGAGGCTGAATTCATGGTATTCCTTGAGTTTTCTTTGTCCTTATTATTTTTAAGGCAGCTCATCTTTCCTCCAGAATGTCCGCTATTGGTTTTGCTTTGAGGTCAAGGCAGTCAGCCTACTGCCAAAAGCCAAATAAATGAGCTATTTGATCCATTAGCACATTAGCTCAAAATAAATAACATTCAAACATGAGGTTGCTCAGGGGCCATTTTTGAAATTTTAAGCCCCCAAATGAGAAATTGAGAATTTCCTGCTTAGTACCCAAACAGTAGGGCAGATAATGTGAGAACAGAGCAACGTGGGGGGAATGGTGGGCCTTTCGTTCTATCAAATGCTGAAAGTAGACAGTTGGTGCGGCTGCAGTGAAAAACACATAAAAGCTGGATGGGCTTTTGCTAACTTTCTGGGTGGAAGCTTTCATTTGGAAAAAAAAAAAAAAGAAAGAAAGAAAAAAAGGGGGAAAAAAATGACCCCTGACTATGTTTTGCCCGGAATTGACCTTCAGGAACTCAGAAGGTACCTAGCTGTTCAATGGTGTGTTGTGTGCCACACATGTCTGTAATTATGAATAAACTGTTCTGGGATCACAGATGAAAGAAAATTAATTCTCCCTTGTGGAGTTAGGGATGACTTCACCGAGGAAGTGACATTTGCACTGTAACTTGAAAAGTGGGGTGGGGCTTTGCCAGGCAGTTCAACCAGAAATATCACTCCAGGCAGCCGAATAGCTTCCAAGTCAGGGGTGGTGTGAAATTTCATGTCATGTTCTCAGAATGAGCATAAACCTGTGCTGGTAGGGTTTGGGGTACAGAGAGGAAGGGGAACGCAGCCTGGGTGCATGATCTACTGGGCGGCTGGGTGGACGTGGCGTTCACCCCAGGCTGATGTACGGAGAGCCTGCTATAAATGATGCCTCCTGCCGGGCACTCTGGATACAACAGTCAGCCAGCCAGACGTCTTGACCCCAGCACGTGATGAACAAATGGGGAATTCCAGAGAGTGATGAATGCTCCAGAAAGATGAAATACGTTACCACCATAGATAACATCTGTGCAGTGCGGATGGGAGTCCCACCTCCAATGGGCTTTCAAGGAAGGCTCTCTGAGGTCATGGGCCCTGTCAGCTGGCCCTGGGTCTGATGCTCACAGGCAAAAGGAGTCCAGACTGAAGTCATCACCATCGGTGACATGGGCACTGATGGCCAGCACGTGCCCCTGACAGCTTGCTCGAGGGAAAAACTCCGCATCACCTCGGCTGGGCTCCTGCCAAAAAAATGAATATTCCGAGTGATCATAAGAAAGCATTTGACAGACCCAGATTGAGACACATTCTACAAAATAACTGGCCTATGCTCTTCAAGCGCTGAAATCGGAATAAGGCTATGATTACCTAATGAATTGTGTCATGTATTTCCTGATATTGATCATTGTACAGTGTCGATGAGAAATACTTTATTTTTGAAAACTCACACTGAAGCATTAGGGGTAAAGGACGTCTTGTCTGTAACTTATTTTTAAAATGATTCATAGAAGAACGTAAGCAGGTGTGCGCGTGCATGTGTGTGGGAGCGCGCACGTGAAGGGGAGACGGACCGTAAAGGGATGGGAGGACTGGTGCCACCAGAACTGCCTACAGCTCAGCGCGCATCATCATAAGATGCATTTGTCACTCCGAGGGGCACTTCGGATGCCTTTAGCACCCATGTGTGAAGCAGGGGATCCTGACGACCTGCGATTCAGCCTCCCTGGCCCCGCAGGAGGACAAAGCACCATTTTCAGCCTGGGGTCCCCGACTCCAAGAAGGCAGGAGCTCTCCCCTCAGTGAGCCCCCACTCCACCGGCCTTTGCACCCGTGCCCCCCAGGAGTGCACCGCTCCTTTTCTGCCCTGTGCGTCTGTCCCTCTCCCCTCTTGCCCACTTTCAAGCACACATCCCTCATTCCATTTTCTCTATAGAAGCGGCCTCTGTCCCCTACCCAGATCCAAGATGTGCGGTTTCAGTTGCCTGGCTGCCATCCAGGGTCTCTGAGCTGGGAATGTGCCTTGCCACTCAGGACCTGCTCTGATGCGCCTGAGTGGGACAGACACATGATGACGATGGCTAGTCGTGGCCTCACAAAGCATTCGGTAGAAGTTTACCGCTCCCCGGAGAATGGAGTCACGTCAATATCAGCTTGGTCTGTTCAACTCTCCAGGGTTGTGCTGATGATCTATATTTCTCTGTCTAGCCGTGCATCATTTCACAGTGTAGGTTTAAGACAGCAAGTTCTGGCAACAGCTTGAAGTTCCATCTGGCTAATGGAGAACTCGCTCTCCGGGTACGTATTGGTGCCTCACCCCAGTCTTCTTGAGGGATGACAGCTGGGCCATGATGCTGTGCGCAGCCTGCAGAGCACAGAGCACTGAGCAATCTGACTCACCCTCTCCCAACCTGAGAGAGCTCAATTCCCCATTGAGAGGGGCTGAAATGCCCCATTGTGAGGGCAGTGACGCTTCCACCAACCGTGAATGGTCGCCAATTGGGGGCTATTTAAATTGGAAGTCAAAGGTCCTCTGGATCTTTCCCATCAAAGATTAAATCCCTCATTCCAGGAAAAGAGAAAGTGAAACTCCTATTATCAGGAAACTATAGGAGGAACCATAAACCAATGACACCAGTGATCTTTTCCAATTAGGCTCCTGTAACTTATAGTGGGAAACACTTAGCTGATGGCTTAAATGGTTTTATTTCCTCTCAATTATGTACAGAAGCAATCCGTCCTGCTGACTCAACTAAGTCTGATTACTTTGGTTGAGTCAGTTTATCGTTTTCCTGGATTAAGAACGTCCAGTTTTCTAATGCTTATAACATCCAATCTGATTTTTCTTTTTTAAGTCTGGAGCCCTAGACCTCCTCCTCTCCTTCCCACTGAAATCCTTTCCGAGTCCCATTTTCAACACTGTTCAAACCCAGCCATTATTACACCTTCTTTCTTGCTAATTAAAGAAAGGGAAAAAAAAATAATAACCTCCTCCAGCTTCCTCACATATGAGGTCCTATTTTTCAATTCAGTGACTGTTTAGTCAGTGAATTGAAAATAATCACCAAATGGAAAACAGGTCCGCATTCAAATCTTAGTTCTGTTCCTTCCTACCTAAATACTGATACAAAATGTATTTAAACCTCTCTGCCCCTCATTTTTATTTCCAGTAAAAATAGGATATTCATCTCAAGAGACAATCTCAATTTTTAGTTTAAATTTGCAATTAACTAATTGCACATAAGCTGTCCACCACACAATAGGAGCACAACACAAGTTAGCACAGGAGCACCTTGGTGGCGCACTCGGTTAAGTGACTCTTGGTTTTAGTTCAGGTCCCGATCGGGGTCGTGGGATCGAGACACTCTTCAGGCTCTGCACTCAGTGGGGAGTCCGCCTGAGATTCTCTCTCTCTCTCTGCCCCTCCCCACCCCCGTGCTCTCGCAATCTCTCTCAAATAAATAAATATGTCTTTTAAAAAAAAAAGCACAATTTCTCCCCTCGTCCATGAATCAGTTGGACAACCCGCTGCCCATGGTAGCCTTTGTCGTTCTCTAAGGAGTGACAGCATGTATCTGTGCCAAACAACTCAGAACACACACTATGTGAGTTATATTTTCTCCAGTTGTTTCAAGGAAATTCACCTCCTAGGCCATCAAGGCAGAACATTTTCTTGTTCTTTGACATTCTGTTCCCACACAGAATATTTATTTAACAAATACAAATTGACTTCTCATATTCAGAGTTTGAAGTAGTGGCTCTGTGAGGCCGTGAATTAAATAGTTTGTCTGACTAACAGAAAAGGGCATGGTACTTTCAATTTGTGATAAATATGTAAAGGAATCAATTTCCTGCAGCTAATAGTGGGCTCCCCACACAGCAGGGCTTCAGTAAGTGTTCCTGACTTACTGACGAGCTGACTTACTGGCAGAGATCACAAAATTCTTGGATTCCAATCCACGTGACAAATAGAAATAATTCCTATGTTCGGTGAATCTCCTGTTTCTTTTTTTTTTTTTTTTTTTTATCATATACAACCAGCAATGCATATATTTCAATAGGAGGAAATGTCACTGTTTCTATACCCAATCCCAATCCTCAATGTCCTACACTGTTGAGCATGTATGCTAGTCCTGAAAATATGGAAACCAACATCTCAGTAACTAAATTCTTTTTAATTAAAGCTCACATTCTCTTCTTTATTCTCTCTTTTTGCCTCTTTTTTCTTAATGGTACCTTCTCTAAGCCATAATCATCCATCCACTTGAGCCTGCACAAATTTTAGATTTGTCTGCATCTTTAAAGTTCTTCTGAACAATGTGATTCTATTATTTGAATACTTATTCTTTTTTAAAAAGGATTTTATTTATTTATTTTGACAGAGAAAGAGAGATAGCAAGAGAGGGAACACAAGCAGGGGGAATGGGAGTGAGAGAAACGGGCTTCCGCTGAGCAGAGAGCCCGACGTGGGGCTCGATCCCAGGACCCTGGGTTCATGACCTGAGCTGAAGGCAGACGCTTAACAACTGAGCCACCCAGGAGCTCCTTGAATACTTATTCTTAATAATTCATCCATTCAGCAAAAATTGAGCACTTTTTGTGAACAGTCCTTGTACCAGATGCTTGGGATACAGAAATGAACTGTAAGTAAGATGGCAGCTATTGGGGAAGATATATTAGAAGCAATAATGCAACAAAGGGCAAGTCTGGGGGCTTGGGCAGGGCTCAGTGGGGGCCCAAGGGAGGAGTGACCTAATGAGAGAAGTTTCTGAGTTTTTCCTTAAGAGATTTCTAAGAAATATGAATCCCTGTCAACCTTTTCAATGCATATGGAAATACTTTGTGAGTCCCTATGCAACAGTTGCTGTATTATTTTCCTCTTTTTCAGCAATTTTTTTGAGGTATAATTTACCTACAACAAAATACAAGGTTTTCTATATGCATAATTTGGTGAGTTTTGACAAAGATAAACACCTGGTCTTTTATGGTTAGTGTGTTTGTTTCCTGTCTATAAAATATTTGCCTATCTTTTTTTTTTGTCATTTTTTTTTCACCATGAGAAGTGTACTCTAATCCCCATCACTGACTTCCCCCATCCTCCATCCACCTCCCCTCTGGTGATCATCAGTATGTTCTCTGTAGTTAAGAGTCTGTTTCTTGGTTTGTCTCTCTCTCTTTTTTTTCCCTTTGCTCATTTTTTTGGTTTCTTAAATTCCACATATGAGTGAAATCATATGGTATTTGTCTTTCTTTAACTGACTTATTTCACTTAGCATTGTATTCTCTAGCTCCAACGATGTTGCTGCAAATGGCAAGATTTCACTCTTTTTACGGCTGAGTAATATCCCATTATATGTATCACATCTTCTTTACCCATTCATCAATTGATGGCCATAGGCAGCTTCCATAGTTTGGCTATTGTAGATAATGCTGCTATAAACATCAGGGTGCATGTGTCCCATTGAATTAGTGCTTTTGTATTTTTTGGATAAATGCCCAGTAGTGTGATTCCTGGATCAAAGGGTAGTTCTACTTTTTTTTTTTTTTTTTAAGATTTTATTTATTTGTATGACAGAGAGAGACACAGTGAGAGAGGGAACACAAGCAGGGGTAGCAGGAGAGGGAGAAGCAGGCTTCCTGCTGAGCGGGGAGCCCGATGCGGGGCTTGATCCCAGGACCCTGGGATCATGACCCGAGCAGAAGGCAGACGCCCAACGACTGAGCCACCCAGGTGCCCCAGGGTAGTTCTACTTTTAATCTTTGGGGGAACCTCCACACTGTTTTCCACAATGGCTATACCAATTTGCATCCCCACTAATAGTGCAAGACAGTTCCTCTTTGCTCACATCCTCGCCAAAACCTATGGTTTCTTGTATTGTTGATTTTAGCCATTCTGACAAGTGTGAGGTGATATCTCATTGTAGTTTTGATTTGTGTTTCCCTGATGATCAGTGATGTTGAGGATCAATTCATGTGTCTGTTGGCCATCTCTGTAGGTCTTCTCTAGAGAAATGCCTGTTCATGTCTTCTGCCCATTTTTAATTGGATTATTTGTTTTTGGGATATTGAGTTGTATCAGTTCTTTATATATTTTGGATACTTACCCTTTATTGGATATGTCATTTGCAAATATCTCCTCCCATTCAGTTGGTTGTCTTTTAGTTTTGTTGATTATTTCCTTTGCTGTGCAGAAGCTTTTTATTTTGATGTAGTCCCGGTGGTTTATTTTTGCTTTTTCCCCCTTGCTTCAGAAGACATATCTAGAAAAATGTTGCTATGGCTGATGTCATAGAGATTACTGCCTATGCTCTCTCCTGGGACTTTTATAAAATCTCTGTTTACCTTAAGACTGTGAAGACTTTCTTTTATGCTTTTTTTCTAAAAGTTTTATAATTGAAAATTTTTCATTTAGATCCATGAACCATTTGAAGTAAGGGGTCAGGAACATGCAAAGATAAGAATAAGAAGTAGCAGTTCAAAACAACTAATTTGTATTATTATGAGACATATTCCCCACTGCTCTCCCCAGGACACCAGGGAATCCATCATTAGAGTTTCATTCCTTTGGCTAAAGCCCTGCTGCTTTAGGATAGGAACCAAGCTACAATGTTATCAGACACTGCCACTTTAATATAAATTAATTTATCTATTTCTTGTCAGAATTTCCAACCTAAAAATCCCTTTTTTAGGTGCAGCATCCTGAATAAACACAAAATGCTGCCATTTTGTGTGAAGAGACTTCCAGAAGAAGAATCTGTAAATAGATGCATGGAAAGAGGAGGAGCACAGGAAGCAGGGAGAGAAAGGAGCTCCATAACCAATCTCTGATTCTGGCATCCTGAGTTTTACTCACTCCAAAACATTCCCATTTTAAGTTCTACTGCTACTATCAGGGATCACCCTTCAGTGTTGTCCTCATCCAGGCTTTGAGATTGGTCCTGCGGAACTCCCCCCTGCTAGGGGGGTTCATGCTTATGTGGAGCAATTGGGGGAAATGGATGCAACCTGTTGGAACAGTGCATGAGATGGCTGAGGCTTTGCAGTCAGAAGTTGCCAACCCATCTTTGGCACCTGGAAAGTCAGAGCCAGCCCTGGTCCAGGAGCAAGGTGGAGGCAGTTTTGGGAGGAGACAGAAAGAAGGAAGTTGGTACCTGAGATAGTCCTACTGATGGTCTGAAGATCAAGATTAATGCTAGAGAAAGTTAGGGACTGAATGTTTTGTGTACATGGTTCAGTCCAAAACCCTTACAGAATATGACACAAAGTGGGTATTCAATAAGCATTTTTTGAGTGAACAAGTGAGTTATGGGTAGAATTAAATTATTCTAGGCTGTTTCTGATGGGGCATACATGGCAGATACCGTGTAACCTTGGGGGAGACAGTGCAATCTTCAGTGAGGAGCCAGAGAATGGACTCATGGGCAAAAATACAATAACTCCCCTTGGTCCTCTTAAACACAGCTGTTGTCTGCTGTCCATTTTCTAAAAGAGTATTTATTAAAGATAAAAATAAGAAAGCGAATCACCAAAGCAGAAGCCTAAGTGTCCTCCTACATGCTCCCACCCCTCGTTGTGTTTGTCTAGCTGGTCACCAAGCCGTATGTCTTCCATCTCCTTAACTTCTCTCCCAGCTGGCCCACTGTCATCTTCCCATAGCTACATACCCTTCAATCTTCTTTCCATGTTGCTGGCAGAATCCTCCATCTTAAACTCGAATGCAGATGTGTCCCTACACTGCTTCATCCTCCCCAGAGTTGAGTGAGGAGACTCTTGGCAAATTCCCAGTGTTTGCTTTTAAGTTTTCTCTAGAAATAGGAGGAAGGCACATAGACACTGGGGATGAAGACATTTCCCAGACTCTCTTGCATCTGAATGTGGTCTATCGAGTATATTTTGGCAACTGAGCCAAAGAGAAAAGTTGTAGCAACTTCTGAAACCTAATGTCACTGGCCTTTTTCTTTCTTTTACCTTCCTCTTTCCTCCAAGCCAGGAGAGGGATCCCAGGAATTAGAACCAGGGATTGAAATACTCCAAAATATGCCAGCTTCAGGCCTCCTATTTTAGGCTTTATTCCTTGATGAGTCACAAGTATGTAAAGAGTCCAGGCTGGTTACCACAAGAGGCTAGGTGGGGCTGCAGTCTGACTGGTATGTGCTGGAAAGAGCAGCAGTGGGAGGGCGGGGCTGGAGGCTCAGCTGACCCCAGCAAGTTTGGAGTCCATTATTAAAGAGACTCTGAGAAGTTTGGATCTTTAATACATTAGCATTAGAGAATAACCAAAACATCTTACAATCTAAAGAATACCAGTAATTGTGTAATACTACTTTGTAAATAGACTGTTCAAAAAGACAAAGGCCACTCCTACATAATGAACACCTCAGAAACAGAAGTCTATCTCTTATTATGGATCAAATTCTTGGAGAAGGGCTTGGGACAATAGGGTATAAGACAGTATATGGTTTTCCTGATTCTGGAAATGGTTATTTTGGGGCCCATGTCATGAAAAGAACTATGGGTTAAGAGTCACAAAACCATGGTCTACTTGTAGTGCATCCTTAAGTAGCCATAATTTGGGAGACATCACGCAACACTTCGAACATTTGTAAATCTGGGGAAATAATATGGCGGACCTTCCTTCACCAGGTTGTCACAGGAGAATGATGCTTTCATGCACGTGAGCGAAATCTGTGTATAAACAGGCACTATTAATATTTGTTATTATTATTTCAGAGATAAAACAAGTGGCTAAAATATTCAAAGGTTTCCTGCTTGAATAAAAAGAATTGTCAATTCAGAGATCAGTTGGACAACACCCAGAATATATCTATCAGTCTCAGGAAAGACATTAAGCAAGCTCTCTGCATGCATGCATCATTTGAAAGCACCCGTGACTGCCCTCTGTCTGATCATGAGTTAGAGATGTAATTCGGCAAATCTTTTCTGCTTTCTTCCAAGAAATCTAATAAAACCAGTTCTTGGAAAAGCCTATATGGTTAGAGTCTAGTAGAGAAGAATATATATTCAAAATATTGCCTCCAGGTCCAAATAAATAGATTTCCTTATTATTGCTACAATCTGATCTCCAATGTATAAAGTGTGGATAAAATAATAAAAGTAAATGACATAAGTAGAAAACAGCAGGGCCAAAACACAAAACTTTTCAAAGAAATAATCCAGATGATCTGAGCTACCTTGGTGAAATTTTCGGTAATCATTATCATCCTCATAATAAAAGGGGTTTGGAAGTTTACACAGTTCAGTGACCTGCTCTGCTCCCCTAGGGGAGCATTCTCCCTGGCTTAGCCTCAGCCTCCGGCACATGTATTGACAGGCAATTGACTGCAGAGGGATCTGATCTCAGGGGAAGGTTTGGAAGGAACTCAGGTGGGTAAGAATTGCTCTGCCCTAAGCTCCCTTTACTTCCAGGTGAAGTTCACATTTAAACTGTGTTCTGACCAGCTGGACAAGTAAACAAAAACTGGAACAAAACAAAACAATACTCTTGGTTTCCATCCCTCTTGTTCATTTCTCATTGGAGCACCTGCTGCAAACAGGCTTGATTTGGAAGTGGACAGGACTGAGATCTCTGCTTTCCATTGCTTTGTATCTCAAAGTCAAGATGTATGTTTAAATTAATATAAGATGTGAACAGTGAGGCTCATTAAATGCATTGCCCTATTCAGGAGAGAAATTACATTTGAGTAGATTTTTTAGGGGGTGGGTGCAGGGAACCTGCAAAGGCAGCATGGGAAGACAGCTGTTAGACGTTGTGCCATGAAGAAAAGGTCAGACTTGAACTTTGGAGTTTTGGGAATTAGTAGACAAAATGGCGTCAGTAAAGGCAGCAAAGGGGTGGAGCCTGTTGGGATTGCAGTGTAGTGGGGTTCTGTGCCTGAAGGAAAGGGAAAGGATAAGGCCATAGTGAAAACAACTGGCATGCCCAAGGAACTGATGATTCAATGCAAATTCCATGGGTGACATAAAACCAAAGAATGTTTCTAAGCAGAGGAGTGACATTCACAGAGAGGTTTTCATAAGAAAAAGGGAGAGGCCAAGACATGCACGGTGATTAGATGCCTGCTGTTTGTCACTCCTACAAGCACTTAGTCTTACTGAAGATAATTCTGCAGTGAAGAACAAGCCTCAGAAATGGTATAAGTTATATTTTCAAAGTCATATAACCTATAATCGGTAGAGTGGAATTAGTTCTTTCTGGAACCAATGCTCTCTCTCTCTCTTTTTTTCTCTGTGTGTGTGTGTGTATTTACACTGTGCCATGAATTGTACAGAGTAATCTGAAAATAGTGTAAAATATTAACAGTAAATATGATTCTTAATGTGCTTCCAAGAGAGGTATAACATAAAGGTAAACAGTCTGGCTGTAAGATTTGTAATAAGTCTTAATCACAGAAAATGATGACAAGAAAATAACTAATCTCTACTAAGCAGGGATTATAAGCCAGTGCTTTACGAATATCACTTCTTTATATAAGAGTTACATAAACTTTGCTACTGGTGGGAAGAAAGTTGTTCCAAAGGAAGATCCAGTCTAGGTGGGAGGCACAGCGATGTGAAAATAAGGCATACACCATCAAGAAATGGTTACCACACTGCTACTGATGGAGTGGAGATGGAAAACAGAGTAGCCCAAGATGGAGCTCTAGTGGCTGGTGGCAAGCTGAGCAGGTGGGCCTTGCATGCCATGCACAGCAGCTTGGTCTTAACTCCCAGGCCCTACTAACCTTCCATCCAAGTGAATAGAAGCTTGCTGATGATCAGTAGTTACTATTTGGTAACATATATTCTTTTGTAAGTTTATTTTTTTTAAGATTTTATTTATTTATTTGAGAGAGAGAGAGAGCACAAGAGCGGGGAGCGGGAGAGGGAGAAGCAGACTCCCTGCTGAGCAGGGAGCCCGATACGGGACTCGATCCCAGGACTCCAGGATCATGACCTGAGCCCAAGGCAGTTGCTTAACCAACTGAGCCACCCAGGCGCCCGGTAACATATATTCTAAGAAGAAAGTCATAAGACTAATTAAAAAATTAATCAGTGCTCTGCCCAACATGAGAGCAAAGCCCTGCAGAGCTAAGTGATAAGCCACTTTGTGGTTGCATTCCTGAGGGGCTAGTTAATATCTTGAGAGAAAAGGAACAAAGAAGCAACCATGTGTTCCTTTGGAATACATCGAGTTCTCTGTCTAGCGCAAAGCTCCGAAGTTGTGACATCCTTTTGCTGACTAGAAATCATGGATATTTGTGCTGCATAAAAGCATATGCCCCAAAGTTTGGAAATAGTTCCTTTGAGTCAGGGTAAGTAATGTCAGCTGCTGTGACAAACTGACCTTGAGATCTCAGCGGTTTCACAAACAACCTGCGTACCTGCTACCGCTCCCCATGCGGCACCAGAGTCCGGGCCCTGCTGGCCCCTTCCTACTCTGCTGCAGACACAGCACTTACGGGCCCACGGGTGGCCACCATGGTCACTCTGCTCATGTGCTCATTTCCCCCTCGAGCACAGAAGATGATGCAGGCTGGCTAATGTCACCTGGCATTCTGTTCACCTGGTCATTCGCTCTCTCTTCTGGTGGGGATCAATGTGACACTTTGATTTTTAAAAGAGACCGATTGTTCTAACACTGCTATTTTCACGGGACTGAGTATTAGTATCACAAAGTAATTTTAAATGTCTTTTAATATGTTGGGGCTCTATAAGTAACTGGATTTTCCAAACTGCAAGACTTCTATTTCAGTACTTCCTTTATTTTCTGTTATTTCTGCTTATGAACTGGTTATATATATATATTTTTTTCTCGAGCTTCTGTTTCTTGCTACATCTTGCAAAATTCAGCCAATAGCAGAGAACATAATCAATATACTGATTCCTTCCAGAAACTTTTTACTAGAGCCATAGGGTCTAAAAAGTGCAAAGATAAGTTACAGAATGGAGGAAGATATTTTCAACATATACAAATGACAAAAATTTATATAAAAATCATATATTTTGGCAAATCAATAAGAAAAGCGTCAAATTCACCAGAACAGTTGGAAAATGTGAACAGGTGTTTTCCAGAAGAGGAAACACAAATAGCAAGAAATAGATAATTTTATCTGTCTATTATCTATCTATCTATCTACCTATCTATCATCTCAAAAAGATATTATCACAACTCATAGTGGACAAAGGAATACAATTTGAGACCAGCATGAAAAAATTTTACACTTATTTTATTGGAGGAAAAAAACCTGAATAAGAATGTTCCTATCAAGTCTCCACAAATGCAAAAACCTGGAAACAATCTGAAAATGTATCAAAGGAAAATAGCTGAATATAACATACAGTACAGCACTCAAAACGAATTAATAACAGTGACACATGATAATATAATGAATTTTAGCAATATAACTTTAAATGAGCTATCTTTTAAAAGATTACATACACCATAAAACATTTTTAACATTGAAACAACGGGGATAAAAATAGACAAAGATATGTATGTAATAAAGCCCTATGAGGAAGCGCACAAGATGATGACAGATGCACAATGCACAGAGGACTGCATCCCATGGGTTATCAGGTGATGGAATGGAGAAAAGGACATGGCAAAATGCAGGTTATGTTCAAGGTCCTTGCTTTTCTTTTTCACAGCAGGCTCATGAGTACTTACTAAAAGATACCAAATAAATAATTTGCTAAATAAATCATTGTGATCCATATGTGGACTAATGTGTTTTTCATGAAACTAAATAGTTAAATCCATAATCTAATTATATGTACTTGACATCCAGAAACTGGGAATGAAGGGAGGGAGGGAGGGAGAAAGGGAAGGAAGGAAGAAGGAAAAGTTTTATAAACCAGCAGAAAAACTAATCTCCCTAAAGTGGTAAAATTAGTCTTGTCTCATACTTTTCAGCACCAGTAGTCAATAACAGAAATCTGGCAGTGGAGTAATATCCACTAATTTCTTAGGAAAAGAAAATGTGAGCCAAGAATATTACATGCCCAGTTAACTTTTTTTTTAACTGTAAAAAAGGAAATAGGAAGACATCCTCAAACATGGAAAAAAAAAAAAAAAAAACAAGAAATGTAACTCCCATATGTTCTTCTTGAAAAAGTCTACTTAATGAAATAACTAATCTTTCAATATATAAAAGAATATATGCTATACTCAATGCCAGAAAATAGAGCACTTTTTATGAAATTCTGGGAGCCGGGTGCATGATCCAGTGTTTCGACATGTACTAAGATGTCATTCAAATAGAATAAGAAGAGAACTGTTTGCTCTCAGTGAAGGTGAAACTCAATCAAACAAGAAATCAACAGAGAAATCAGTGGAATGAAGATATTTTGGGAAAAAAAGATACAGAGTGATTAAGAATCTATTTAAACACAGGACTTGAGGTCACAACAGTAATGGCTATGGGGCTGAATGTAACTTTGATACAATGTAAACAAAATGTAATTTTAAAAATCAGGAGGTGGGGGCGCCTGGGTGGCTCAGTCATTAAGCGTCTGCCTTCGGCTCAGGTCGTGATCCCAGGGTCCTGGGATCGAGCTCCACATCGGGCTCCCAGCTCAGCGGGAAGCCTGCTTCTCTCTCTCCCACTCCCCCTGCTTGTGTTCCCTCTCTCACTGTCTCTCTCTCTGTCAAATAAATAAATAAAATCTTTTAAATAAATAAATAAATAAATAAATAAATAAATAATAAAAAATAAAAATCAGGAGGTGAGGAAGGAGAAAAGGAAGAGTGATTTTTTTTTTCATTTAGTGTGTTACACGGTCACCCAATATCTTATAAAATTGAAACAAAGATGTAATCGAAGTGTAACTGGAAATTTGGAATGTTTTACATAATCAGTTTATTACATTTAGAGTCTTTTTGGAGGAATCAAATGTTTAGAAAAGATGGGAGTCAGTAGTTCCTTCAGCTAAACATTTTTAAAGACTTTATTTTTTTTTAGAGCAGTTTAAGGTTTACAGCAGAATTGAGAGAAAGGTGCAGAGATTTCCCATATACTTCCTGCCTGCACACTTGCATGGCCTCCCCCAACATCGCTCACCAGAATGGTGTACTTTTTACCAAGGGTGAACCACTGATGAAACATCATAATCACACAAAGTTTATAGTTTACATTAGGGTTCACTCTTGAAATTGTGTACGCTATGGGTTTGGACAACATGTAAGGACGTAATCCATCGTTATAATATCATACAGAATATTTCCATCCTCCTAAAAACGCTCTGTGCTTTACTTATTTATCTTCCCCATCCCCACCTCTGACAACTACTGATTTTTTACTGTCTTCATAGGTTTCCTTTTTCCAGCATGCCATATAGTTGAATCATACAGAATGTATTCTTTTCAGATTGGCTTCTTTCACTTAGTAGTATGCATTGAATTTTCTCCCATGTCTTTTCATGGCTTCACAATTCATTTCTTTTTAGCACTGAATAAAATTCCTTCGTCTGGATGTTTCACAGTTTATTTACTCACCTACTGAAGAACATCTTGGTTGCTTCCAATTTGGGGCAATTATGAATAAAGTCACTATAAACATCTCTGCATGGGTTTGTGAGGACATAAGTTTTCATTTCCTCTGGGTAAATACCAAAAAGTATGATTGCTGGACCCTATGGTAAGAGTATGTTTAGTTTTGTAGGAAACCACCAAACTGTCCTCCAGAGTGACTGTATCCCCACCAGCAACGAATGAGAGTTCCTGCTGCTCCCCGGCCCCACAGCACTGAGTGCTGTCGGTAGCCTGGGTTTGGGCCATTCTGATAGGAGTGTAGTGGCATCTCAGGGTTTTAATTTGCATTTCCTTAATGACATACAACATGGAACATCTTTTCATATGCATATTTGCTCTCTGTATACTTTCTTTGGTGAGATGTCTGTTAAGGTTTTTGGCCAGTTTTATAATCCAATTGTTTGTTTTCTTATTGCTTGATTTTAAACTTTCTTTGTATATTTTGGATAACAGCCCTTTATCAGATGTGTCTTTCACAAATATCTTCTCCTAGTCTGTGGCTTGTCTTCTAATTTTCTTGATATTGTCTTTCACAGAGCAGAGATTGTAATTCTAATGAAGGCCAGCAAATCAATTCTCTTTTTCGTGGATCCTGTCTCTGGTGTTGCATCTAAGAAGACATGGCCACACCCAAGGTCATCTAAGTTTTCTCCTGTATTTTCTTCTCATTTTATAGCTTTATATTGTACATTAGGTCCATGATCCATTTTGAGTTAATTTTTGTGAAATTTAAAATTGTTTATTCTTTAAAGTGAAACTAATTTTAATAATTTTCTTAACAGCATGATCTTATTTTTATGAAATTATTGTGTCTATGTATTTGTTTATCTCTATTTCTCTATTTATCTAATGTTGTAGCCATATAAATATACAGGTGCAAGCAGGAGCTGTAAGCTCACTGTCCTCGACCAAGTTTGCCTACAGATGAAAAACATTTGGCTCATACAAGCTTCTCTTGTTTTAACTTAAATCCCAGAGCATTTTACCAGATTCTGCTATTTCTGTTTCCGCTCAGGCACCTCATCCTTGCTCACCTTTCCCTTAATAAATTCAGTATTCATTTCACCTTATTGGGCCCTGAAGTAATAGGATCTTACAACTGTGTGGACAGTTCCTGTAATCTCAGTAATGAGATGTGTGATATTTCTACTTTTTTTTTTTTCCTATTTTTCCTTGTTACCCTTTTTCCTGTAGTGCTGGAAATTTGTATAATGTGCTGGTACAATTTATTTTGAAACTGTAAAGCCAATGTAAAAATATTAAATGTATGCAATCAGAGAGAAATGCTTATAACATTTTTATTTACATGATGACTTATATGCAAAATAGCTGACAATAATGTGTAGTTTGGTGACAGTTTTGATGCCATGTTCTCTTAAGCAGATTCTGTAACCAATATGTCAGATGTCAATATTTATAAAATAAGCACGGGAATGCATGTACCTAATTATGTCTCAAAAACATTAGGGAAAATGCAATGATATATGTGAAGTGATTTGAGTAACTTGTAAGGAAAAAAATGATATATAAACTCAAGATGGTATTTGAAAGGATGATAATTTACTATGGGATTTTTTTCACCAGTGGATCTCAGCCCCACTTAAATCTGCTGTCTGGAAGCTGTTCAATGAATTCCCAGAAATGTGTAGATCAATCTAGATCAGCATACATGATCAGATTCTACAAATCAAAGCAAACCTTTCTCATGAGAATTGGCCTCAACATAAAATGAGTACTATTAGGAATCCTTTATTTTTCCTTTAACCATCACCTTCATGCCAGAATTCACACTGTGTAGTGATCACTCAACCTGATCTGCAGCATGGGTTTTGCCTTGCTTTTCTGCTTCCCCAAGCTCCCTCTCTTATTCAGTGTCCCCAAAACCTTTGTCAGGGGTGCAGAAACCTGCTCTCTCCCCAAAGGAGCCGTGAACTTGCACACCCTGATTCTATGCATGCTATTTCCTTCGCTGGAATTAATTGCCCTCCTCCCTGTTTTTCCTGCCCACAGTTTTATGCTCATCCTTCAATGCCTGAGGCAGTGTCATCTCTGACCAGAACCCTAACTCATTTGGGGAGGACAAAACAAAACTGTCTTTGTTTTTCAGCAGCAGATTGCTCAGACCTCTGTGTGTCCACACGGCTATGGGCTGGGCTTCGGTATTCTCCCTGCTTCCCTTCACATCATTAAGTCTCGCTGCTGTTGTCAGTGAATACAAATCTTGTGTGTGTGTTGGGCTGAAAGAAATTGAGTTACAGTGAAATAATAACCAAGTTTAGAATTTAATGTAATAAACTTTAGGTAGGTTGTCTAAGAAGTACAGTCCCAGTGACCCTCCTAGCGAGGTATGGGGACCCAGGCAGGCACATGTGGAGCGTGGGCTGTGGGAGGGTTTCATCCCCCAATTCTATTTTTAAGAGTCTTTTGCTTTATTGGGCTATCCCTGTGTAAGGAAGAGGTGATTTAACCAGGGAATATATTTTACGAGTTCACCCCGTTCCATTTTTTTACTCTATATTTGCTTTACATTTGAATTGCACTCTAATAGCCTCAAAGCCTCTAGAACATAAACTTTGCACAACAGAAATTGTCTTTGATGATTGCAAAGGACTAAAGTTAGGTACAGGCCAGCCCGACTATTGACTTCTCTGATATACTTTTACAGCTGAGAATATTATCAGTATCAAAAACACGTGGCTCGAGCCCTGTTGCCGGCATGCTGATGTGGAATGAGACAGGTCGGTGGGATATCGGGGAGCAGGTAAGAGGCAGGTACAGCATGCCTCCCCAATACAGCAGAGAGGCCTGTGGCCGCAGGAGCCAGTTTGGTTGGCAGGGGGCCGCAGCCTCAGGAGCACATGGGGGCTCCCTCACGATCTCCCAGAGAGGCGGGAGCATAGGAGACTGCCTTTGAAACAGTAACAGGAAATAAAAATGATAAAAACCACCGCTCTTCTTTAGTCCTTACCCAGTGCCACACACTATCCATGTGCCATTTCTTACATCTTTCTAATCTGAGAGGGTTGTTGTCATCAAAGATGCTTTGACTGTAGAAGGTAAAGCTCAGAGGGGCTGAAGAAAGTGAGCAAGGTCCAAGATTTACAGGAGCGAAACGAGTCAGTGATTATCCTGCTTTACTATCACGTTATGAGAAATCCCTGGGCTTCTGCATAAATAGGGAACCAAGCATAAAGCAAGGATCTTATCTTAGACATTTCCTGCACATTATAACTTCAAAGACATTTGGGGATGTTACTTGTGTAACAGCATCTAATGCAAGACATGCTGAGAAACCCCAAATGAGCTGAAGTTCCAACCTTTTTGGACTGACAGTATTCAAACTGACTTATTAAAGGTCCCGGAGGACCCCTCTCCCCAAAAGCAACATATATTCTTTTTTTTTTTTTTTAAGATTTCATTTATTTTTTTTGAGAGAGAGAGAGCACAAGCAAGGGGAGCAGGAGAGGGAGAAGCAGACTCCCCTTTGAGCAGGGAGCACGATGCGGGGCTCGATCCCAGGACCCAGAGATCATGATCTGAGCCGAGGACAGACGCTTAACCGACTGAGCCACCCAGGCGCCCGAGGCAACATATATTCTTCCATAGAACACAACCTGCTGGGTTTCGAGTAGGTGTCAGGCCAGGGCAGGGTTGAGGAGGGGGCCACCTGCTTGTCTAGCCTACATCCCCTGTGGATCACCTTGCTCCATATTCTCCACACTGAAATCAGTGCAACTCAGAGGGTTGTTGCTCAGAGCCCACGGCCTGCCCTGTTGCCTCCCCTCTGAAGTTTAACTGCCCTCCTGCTTTCAGCTCAGCCTCTGAGACATGTCTAGGATTGACCTTCTGCTTCTATTTCAGTAGCTGTCATCAGGGCAAGGACGGCACATCGACAGTGGCAACAGATCGTGACTTTGATGACACCAACCCTCTCACAAACTTCGCACAAACTGCATTCGTGCACCTTAGCTCATGTGACTCATAAAAAGTCTTGAGAAGAATCTAGGCCAATTATGTGCATCTCTGTTTTATAGATGGGGAGACTTAATCAAACTTAAGTAAGTTGATTAAAATCACACAATTAGTAACTGCTAACCTGGCTTTTCTGACTACATGGTGTGAGCAAATCATCGTTGCCGCCTCTCCCTTGGTCCACACTTTGCCTTGTACTTCTTAATCTAATCACATCATCATGATTAATTTTTTTGATAGTGCTTATTATTTTCCAGAAAGTTTTTTTTTTTTTAATTTTTTGTCTCACTCTTAGCTAGAACGTTCTACATTATTAGAGATGGTGGCATACAGTAGACAATGACTACTGGCTGAGGATGTGCATGACTTAATCGCCGTGGTCGTTACTTTAGGTGGACTTCCTGACGTGACATTACAACTGTAGTCCTTCCCTTGTGGGAGTGAAGCCGCTACCCTGTCTGGCTCTGCAGGCCCCCAGCTTGCTCCCTCTGACTTCCCCCTTCCCACTCCTCTTCTGCATGATGGCGGCAAGGCTTCCCTCCCACGCTGCGGGAGCCCCTAGAGAGAAAATGAGCGCAGAGGTGCCTTGAGACACTTACAGGTGAGGGGCGCCTGGGTGGCTCAGGTCAGTGGAGTGTCCGACTCTTGGTTTCGGCTCAGGTCATGATCTCAGGGTCATGAGATCGAACCCCTCATCAGGCTCCTTGCTCAGCGGGGAGTCGGCTTGAGATTCTCTCCCTCTCCCCTTTCCCCTCCTGCTTCCTGCTCTCTCTCTCTCTCTCAAATAAATAAATAAATAAATAAAATCATTTTAAAAAACCCACTTCTGGGTGATACAGGTATCATGGAGCAGAGAGTAATGGTGTCTCTTCCGAGGGAAATATTTATGTTTATACACACGGTTTCCTCTAACAAATTAACCGGTCAAGTTGAACCATGAAAAACGATGAGGAAAGTCTAATGTGAATACTGAATGGAAGCGAATTCCTTTATTCTCGCAGTGAGTCTGGCTTCCTGCAATTCCTTCACTGCATATTAACCTGCTTCAGAGTATCCACTGCTTGACTCTATTTGTTTTTTCTTCAATCTGTAATTGTTTTCTGCATTCCTTGTCTTTACAAGGTCAGGTTTCACATGTGATGTTTCTTTGTTCACCCCGCATTGCCCTCCCTTGGGCTGACCACAAGAAAAATGCTCAACAGCTGCTTTCAACCGGTCCTTAGGCCTCAGGAATATGAGCAAATGTGGTGGAGTTTGCAGACATGGCCACATCACAGCCTCTACCCCTTGGATCTGGACTTGGCCTGAGACTCACTTTGGCCAGTAGAGCATTAATAAATGGCATACAGACGCTTGAGGAGTACTTGCTATCAGGTCTCTCCTTCTCCTGCTGCCTTTGGATCCCTGTTAGCACCTTAGAGAAGCAGGTCAAGCTAGATTCCAGGGGATGAGAGATCTGTAGACCACAGCTGTTCCTTGGAAAACTCCAGACCAAAAAGCATAAAAACACCAAGCATGTGAGCAGGCTCAGGCTACACCAGGTAACTCAGCCCAGCTTCTGGCTGCCCAAAGAGATCACTCAAGTGGTCAAGATGAGAGGAACCACCCAACAGACCACAGAAGTATGAGACATGATAGTTTGTTGTTTTAGCTGCTGAGTGTTGGGGTGGTTTGCTAGTCAGCACAAACTCACTGGCACAGAAATCATGTAACTCATTCCATGAAATGCAGGAGACACTGACAAGTTAAGGCACCATCAATCCATTCTATAGGGAAAAAAATCTCGTTTACATACACTGACATAAAATTTGGTTCCGAGCAAATTTTAATAAAAGTGATATTTCCATTTTTTTCCAGTGGAAAATTTGTATTGGTAAAATCTGTAATTCTTTTATAAACAATGGAAGTTTCCATATTGAAGTAGTATTGAAAAGGGTAGGGTGATTGTAATATTACTAAAATAGCAACTACTTCTATCCCTACTCCATTAATCAATAACAGTTTCACATTTGTGAATAAGGACATACAATTTATAAAGCATTATGATATATACTAGCTCATTTGATATCGTCACAGCAAATCTGTGAAGTAGGCAGGACAGGTATTGTCTGTTTTATAAATAAGTGAAGTCTAAAAAGAGTAACCAATGTTTTGAAAGCTCAACATATTTCTATGACACCTTGAGAAACCTGCAGATTGGAATCAGAATTTAAATGATTCAGCACCAAATTTGGCTAAGGTTGTCTGATGTTGGCATGCTAAATGAGTCTTTCAGCATCCTTAATCTGTCGATACCACATCAGCAAAATAAGGAAATACAAAAAATATATATATTGCCTTCTAATACCATCTTCTTGTCATTCTGTTTTATCAACTGTGAAGGACTGCTCTGAGACAGTACCACCACCTTTCCTTCACCGTGGACTCCAGGACTGACTCTGGGGCTCCATTCCCTGGCTGTGATGCCTCACTCTTTGGCTTTAAGAACCAAGTAAAGTATGCATTAATTTTACTTTGCAAGAAAAGCAACTTGTGTGTGACTGAATTCAACCAAAAAAGACTAGAAATACCTGTTGGGGATGTGATATGAAATTCTGCTCATTGAAGCCGAGAAAACTGGACAGCCCAGTGGCTTGGGCTTGATGTTAATACTCCTGGGTAAGTATAATTTTTGTGAAAGCCTCCAAAAAAGAGCTTCTAAGGTCCATGCTGGCCATGTAAACATCATACACTGTAAAACTCTTTTTCTCAAGGAGCATCTGTAACTGAGGTAGCCATGTGGGTCACATTTCTGGGGGCAGAGGTGAGCCTCTCTGGGACCAGGAGGAAAGATCCATCCCCCTGTGTCTGGGACCCTAAGAGTTCGAGGAGTGGGAAGGGGCAATATCTGAAGGTAGAAGCCAATGTCAGAGCTCTGGGGAAACACCACACACACACAGGAGGGCCTAACGAAGATGTGGGTTAGCTTTTCAGAAACGGGAGTGAGGAGTCCAGTGGTAAGGCGAGGCAGAGCTGAGTGAGGGGACAGGAGTAGGGCCCCGGATGCCTGCACCAGCTCTCAGCCCCACTGCCCATGCACCCCCATGGCCACTCCTGGGGCTGCAGGCGGGGTAGCTGCTTCTGGAATCAGTTCAGCCCGAACCTGGGATCGTGCAGGTTGTGCGTGCGGAAACTGAGCTGCTCCCAGCATTTCCCTTCCACATGGACACGAGGCTGGAAACTTTGCAGTGTTCCTAGTGACAGAAAGCTTTTAGCCAGACCCCCTTTACAATGATGGATGTTGTTTATCATATTTTACTTGTTGCTTTTAAACTCTCCTTGTCAAAATGAATCATGGCTAAAGGAAGGGGCTACATCACAGACGGTGTGATTTGTCTAATCGCAATGCCCCTCATCAAGAGGCACAAGCAAAAGTAAGCAGAAGCAACCGACAGGTTTGTTCAGGACTGAAGATCACTCTCATTGCCAAGTCTGTCAGGGATGCACCTGGATCCATAAGCAAGCATGTGATCTGCCATGTGGACCATACCGTCCTGCACTGACGGAGTGGTGCTTCAGCTTAACTCTTGCTATCCGGTGGATTGATAACGAAGATTAATTTACTTATCTCTTAGCTACCTAAACTAGTGTACAGAAAAGACATCTTGCAGCTTCCCAGAACCTGTCTTTAAGGATGCCTTATTTAGTTTCCCCTTATGGGCATCAAACCGCGTGGAAATGCACAGGAGCCTGATTGAGACATGCCTGCTATCCTTTCTCCTTGACTCTCAATAAATTTGAGAGCCCTGGACAGACAATAAACACACATGCATGTACAGTGCAACTGTGATTTATAGGCCTGTGTTACTTTTTTCTTGCTTTGGTTGTAGCGTCTGTCCCATGGAACTCTGATATCAAAGCATGCCCTGAAGATCCAAGAACTGGGAGGTCTGGTTCTAATATGGCAATAACATACACGGTTTCACCCCAGCTGGACATGTAATATCCCCGAGGTTCACTGGAATGCTGAACCTCATGGCTACCAGGAGGGAATGGAGCAGAAATCCTCCAAGATCCTGACTGTGTGATTAACACCGTCAGTCGGGGTCCTTCCTCAAAGACTTGGGCTTAGTTAATACTTCTAAGCCTCAGCTAACTCAACATAGTCCTAAAAGTGTAGCCTGAAATCCTAGGAGGTTGTGGAGAGTAAACAAACCATAATGCATGTAAAATACTTGGTCCATCACTGATATGAGGAATCCTCAATCTCAGGAAACAAACTGAGGGCTGCTGGAGTGGTGGGGGATGGGAGGGATGGGGTGGCTGGGTGATGGACTTTGGGGAGGGTATGTGCTATGGTGAGTGCTGTGAATTGTGTAAGACTGTTGAATCACAGAACTGTAGCCCTGAAACAAATAATACATTATATGTTAGAAGAAGAAGAAGAAGAAGAAGAAGAAGAAGAAGAAGAAGAAGAAGAAG